>NC_084822.1:4021062-4084815 GCF_958449725.1 Rosa rugosa
GACCGTTATGTCTGACTTTTGAGGGCTAAAATGGTTATTTCAAGACAAAAAAAATACTATAAAAAAAAAAAAAAAAAAAAAATTTCTTTTTTTCGTTTTTTTTTTTTGCATTTTTTTTCTGTTTTTTTTTTTTCATTAAAATTTTTATTTTCTTTTTCCTCACTTATTATTATTATTATTATTTTTATTTTTATAATTTTGTCTTCAACCTATACACCACAAGTTATAATAGGTTTATAAAAACAAAAACAATACTCTAGGTGGTTAAAAAGCCGCTCGCTGGTCTACGATATTTGTGATATATCTTCGATAAAGCGAAGAATTTTAGGATATATCTGTAAAATATAATAGGTTTATAAAGTGAAGAATTTTAGGATATATCCCCAATAAAGTGAAGAAATATCTATAAAATATGATTAAAAAAATAAATACAGATATTTCTTCACTTTATTGGGGATATATCCTAAAATTCTTCGCTTTATCGGAGATGTTCCACAAATATCGTAGACCAGCGAGCGAAGAATTTTAGGATATATCCCCAATAAAGTGAAGAAATATATGTATTTATTTTTTTAATCATATTTTACAAATATTTCTTCACTTTATTGGGGATATATCACATTATTCTTCACTTTATAAACTTATTATATTTTATAGATATATTTTACAAATATATCCTAAATTTTTTTGTTTTATCGGAGATATATCACAAATATCGTAGACTAGCGAGCGACTTTTTAACCACCTAGAGTATTTTTTTTGTTTTGTTTTTATAAACCTATTATAACTTGTGGTGTATAGGTTGAAGACAAAATTTATAAAAATAAAAAAATAAAAAGAAACACCTAGAGTTTTTTTTTTTTTTTTTTATAAACCTATTATAACTTGTGGTGTATAAGTTGAAGACAAAATTTAAAAAATAATAATAATAATAAGCGAAGAAACAGAAAAAAAAAAAAAAAAAAAAAAAAAAAACGAAGAAAAAAGAAAAAAAAAGGAAAAAACATAATTTTTTTTTTATAATTTGGAGCTCAAAATTACCATTTTACCCCATACGTGGGGCCCACATAACAGATTTAACAGCTAATTTGGACGGAGGTCCAAAAATTGGACAAAGCTGATGAATTTGGATAGTACAAGGGTGTTACTGATTAAATTGAAACTCGAGGGACTAACATGATGACGACCCCTAACCTCAGGAGGGTAAACTGAAATTAGTCCTTAAGTATAACGTCATATTGGTTCACCGGCAAAGTAAAATAAATTTAGTTTTTAGGTTACTTACATGTGGTGTGTAATATGTAGCTACTGTTAGTCTGTAACTAACTTATCCACTTCTTGATATATGTAAGGGTAAAGTGTAACATATTGCCTCACCAGCGAAGTAAAATAAATTTATATGGTAAAGGAGATGCTAATGTTATTAGTTTGTTGGTTATTCACTTATTTGGGAATAACCAAGACGGTGAAGATCATGACTTCAGTTTTCCTTGTAGGATTTTACTTATTGTCACCCTAACAAAACATGCATCACTGAGTTCAGTTTTCTTTGTAAGATTTTAGTCTTTCATTGCCCACTAGCTATAACAAAACATCACTCAGCCGCGTATGATGGAGATCCAATTTTCTATTGGCTCTGAGCTTCTGACTAGATATCAAATATTAAGAATCTCTGTCACAATCAGGATATAAGGGATAAGAGTCTTACACAGTTAATTAATTGCTCAAGAAGCTACAAGCTTACAAACGGCAAGGCGTTGACCCAAAGAAGAAGCCACCTGCAGTGACAGGCACAGAAAGCACGGAGAACGAAGAGAAGCCTGAAATGAAGCAGCAACTGACAGAACCCCTCGTGGCCCGAACGCAAGAACAGCCTTCTATTCCTCAATCTGATCCTGTTCCTTCCTTTCTTATCACATATCTATACGTAGGCCACTTCTTGGCCAGATGGGGTACCAGGTTCATTTTCCTCATCTCTTTTCTTGCTATATATATATTATGTAGTAATTTTGTTAGGGTTTATGTTGAGAATAAGAATATATAGAATCCTACTGAAAAGCCTTGCATAGATATATATCATATAAGAGGTTGGAAATTAATTTTACTGAATTTTTATTTTTATTTTTATTTTGTTCGCAGAATGTGGGACTTCTCTGTTGGTTTATACATGATAAACATTTGGCCAGACTCTTTACTCTTTGCTGCTATATATGGTGCAGTAGAATCAGCTTCTACTGCACTTTTTGGACCCATTATTGGACATTGGGTGGACAGATTTCCATATTCAAAGGTAGACTTTGAAAGCTTAATTTAGAAAAGAGAGAGACATGGAGATATGTATTAATGTTAATCTATTTTGACATTCACTTGCAACTTAATGAAACTACAGGTTCTCCGAATTTGGCTGGTAACACAGAACCTCTCTTTTGTGATTGCGGGAGGCACCGTGATAGCTGAATTTATAGCTATTGATTTTCCTTATTCTCCTGCAAATATGTCGATTGTAATATAGGGAAACAAGGGTCTTTCCCGCAGAGGACTAAGGTTATAACTACTCAAAACAATGTCACAAAAGTGACCACTGTTCCTAGCGAACAGCAGTCGAAAACCTAATTAAAAACCTAATCTAAACTACTCAGAAAATTACGAAAATTTACAGAGATATACTAGACACACAGGGAGTCCAGCACACAAAATTTGGTATTATTCGGATATCGTTTACTATATAAAATAATTACAAAAATATAGAGGACAGAAAGTAACGAAAACAGATTTTAAGATGGTTTGAAAACAATATGATAAAGATAGTTAGGGAAGATGCATCCACCCCGGACAATCACACACAAGACAATTTGTTCAATCCTAATTCAATTAATCTAGATGAAGATGCTCAGGTTGGCTCGGTACGCTTGAACACAACCTATTACCCTTTCTTACTTCGTACGCTAGGCAGGAAGTGCTCTACACCTAGACTATTCCCAAGCAATGCAACCTAAAGGTACGCTTATTAGATTAAACATGCAGAGATCATATTTATAGCTATTGATTTTCCTTATTCTCCTGCAAATATGTCGATTGTAATATAGGGAAACAAGGGTCTTTCCCGCAGAGGACTAAGGTTATAACTACTCAAAACAATGTCACAAAAGTGACCACTGTTCCTAGCGAACAGCAGTCGAAAACCTAATTAAAAACCTAATCTAAACTACTCAGAAAATTACGAAAATTTACAGAGATATACTAGACACACAGGGAGTCCAGCACACAAAATTTGGTATTATTCGGATATCGTTTACTATATAAAATAATTACAAAAATATAGAGGACAGAAAGTAACGAAAACAGATTTTAAGATGGTTTGAAAACAATATGATAAAGATAGTTAGGGAAGATGCATCCACCCCGGACAATCACACACAAGACAATTTGTTCAATCCTAATTCAATTAATCTAGATGAAGATGCTCAGGTTGGCTCGGTACGCTTGAACACAACCTATTACCCTTTCTTACTTCGTACGCTAGGCAGGAAGTGCTCTACACCTAGACTATTCCCAAGCAATGCAACCTAAAGGTACGCTTATTAGATTAAACATGCAGAGATCATTAAGGTCTAAAAGAGTTTGAGACATCACTAGGCATCGCAATAAACTTAGCGCCTTGCTAAACCTAGGACTTAGTTTACTTGATAGTGAAAACTAACAATTGCTTGTCTAGAAGGTTTGAGGAGTCCAATTATTGACACAGGCATCAAACAATCAAAGCGGTAGAATCCTAACACGCATACTAAGCGTGCACTCAAAGCATACAAGCAAGAATTCATCAATGGAAAAGCAGTAAACAAAAGTCTCATCTTGGATTAAAAGAAAATAACATCAAAGGTCAAATCATCTTGTAGTTCATGTCTAGGGGCTTCAAGCAGCCCCCTAACTAATAAAAACTAGTTAAACATAGAAGAAACAAAACAAACTAAAGAAGGGGAGGAAGAGAGAGCGAGAGAGCTGCTGCAGAATCATCTCCTTTTATATGGTTAGAGGTTGCCTCCATCTTTCTTGTTGTGTAGGAAATCCAAAACTTAAAAAGAATTAGGGTTAGTGTGCTTAGGTGGAGTTTTCCTATTGGCTCTTGAACTTGATGACTCATTCCAACCATTCACATCATGCCATTTGTCTATATTGAGCTGATATATGAAGCACAAACTCGTCCTCGGGCTTTTCGGTGTGATTTGGGCTTCGAAACATAAATTCCCGTCCAACCTCAGATTCACGCGCAGCCTGACCTTCTTGTACTAAATCGGTCATAACTTCCTCTAGAAAAATGATATTGACGAACCGTAAAAAGATCTGGAAACTAGACATCCGAGGCTTTCTATAAATATAAAGATCATCATCTGGATCGTTCTGAGCTGGTCTCAGTGCTCTGTCGAAGTTAACTGATCTGCACAGGCAGATTTCCCGATTTTGCCTTTCAATCCCTCTTTTACTTCTTTTCTCCTTCTTTACTCCAAGATACCTATAAAACAAATAAACAACGTAAATAACTAGAAAATATACTAAACTAACAAAGAAAGTATAGAGATTAACGCTATTAATATCACATAATTATGCTCCTATCAAATACCCCCACACTTAAGCTTTGCTAGTCCCTAGCAAACAGAGAACTAACTAGACAAAAGACACGGACCTAATGTCTTCCAAACATCTCAGAGAACTTATAATGCCCACAAGTATGGTCAACAAAATTCACACAACCACATGTCAGAATTCATAACCTCACTTAAAAGCTAATTTATTTTGATAACCATAGTGCTAAAGTTATAATACATGAACAATCAAACTAGTGCAACAAAGGAGAACCAACTTATTCATGTGTCAAACAAGCGTCAACTCAATTTCTCACAAATATGCTCTCAATTTCTTTTCACTCATGATTTTCTGACTTGATGTATAAGCATATATTTCACTCAAGTTATATGTGAGAGGAATGATATAATAAGACAAACAAATAGCTCACATATGATAACAAGAAAGAAAGGCTTTTTCTGAAATTTTTTTTTTTTTTTTTACATATGATCCCACGATTGGAATGCCAAAACTCGGACGAAAGGCCAGTGACACCATATGCTCACCCCTCCACACAAGTCTCCACAAATCGAATGCACAACTTCAAAGATCAAAAAGGTCTTTATTCAAGGTTATAATGGGGCCAAGGGTTAAGGTTAAACGAAACAAAGGATAGGAAATTCAAAGATCCTAAAGAACCTTGTGGAGCACTAGAAGAACATAAGAGATAAAAGAATCTTGAAACTCTTCAAGGTAATCAATTTTCGAACACATGAAGCACGCAATTTTTTTTCCAAGGCCAGATGTCATCTTTTTGGGCCTTTGCTTCATTATAACCTCAACAGCTACAACATGAATGTATCAAATCCAAGGAAGTATTTTGCTTTTCGATTCTTTTGATTTTTCTTTTCAAGCATTCTTTCTCTTTCTTTTTCTTTTTCGGCTATCACATATTTTTTTCTCTGTTTTTTTTTCAACAGCCATAAACACATACTTTTTTTTTTTTCCTTGGATCGATGTACAATGAACTCCCCCACACTTGCTTACAAAAGTACCTTGAACATAAGTACATCTCTCAAAATATTTGCTCCACTACTTCCTTAGGATAGGGTAAGGATATATCTATACTAAGCTTAGGGTTAAGGAATTCATGGGTGATGAAACAAAAAGGCTTAATGTAGGCTCAAGGGGGTTAACTAGGGGATTGCACATCTTGTGTTCATAAAAGGGACACAGGTTAATTTGGCTATGGTGGTAATCCTAGTGCCTTTATCCCTTCCCATCCATCATGCAATTCAACCATACGCTTCAAGAGGCTTTGGGGCAAGTTCTAGCATTTGTCCTTATAAAATATGCAAGTCGAATCCGAGTCTCAACCAAGATGAATAAAAGATGAGATCATGCAAAATCTTCGTCAAGAAAATAAGATGATTCTATACTAAGCACTCAGAAAAGAAATAGCACATATACAGGCTCAAAAGCTCACAAGGGTTTAAATCAAGTTTAACCTGTCATAGCATGCATCCATCAATTCTCAAGTGTTACATTAATCCAACCATCAATGTATATAAATCAAGCACAATAATCATCAAAATCTATTAACAATTATTTGAAATCAAGAATCCAACACGTGCCTGCAATCCTTTTGTGACCAAAATATAAATCCGAAAGTTCATGCTCATCATAGAGTTGGAAGACTCCTAAGACTCAAAGAAAAATAAAACCTAAAACTAGACTCTTTTTTTTGTTTTTTTGTTTTGTTTTTTGTTTTTTTTTTTTTTAAACTAGAATGACTCAAAAACAACTTGACAAATTATGACTCAAAAACAACTTGACAAATTTGTATTTCCCTCCCCCACACTTAAATTAGACATTGTCCTCAATGTATGGCAATATAACGCACAATGCACCAGGTAAGCATAGAGAAAGAAAATCCAAAAGAGGGCAAGTAGGAAGATAAGAAAGGTTATAGAAAAGCTCCCCCTTGTAGACCGCCAGCTGCTCACGACCTTTGGAGAGGACTGAAATTAGACACCATCTGCAAGGCACAAGGCCTTGACTTCCACAATGGAAGCTCCGTGCTATATGGACTCCAAAAGGTCGCAAATTTGCGCAGGTCCCTGTTTTGCTGGACTGACCTTTCGGTACTCAAAGTGGAACTGGGAACGCAGCAGAACTCCGAATCCAGTTCTGTAAAATCGTACAGAAACTAGACTCAGAGAGCTTTCTATGCATATATGGCACGTCTCCTGGTTCCATCGGAGCTAAAAACGGCAGCCGTTCAAAGTGAACTGATCCGCGAGGCAGAAAAACTGTTTTGCTCAAAAGTGATTTTCCTCAAACTTTCCTCAACTATATGACCTGCACACAAATCAAAAGCATAAAAACGAACAAATATGAAGCAAAGATTGAGAAGAAAAGGAATAAAGAGAGCGTCTCTTATGATTAGAAGTTTTGAATGCCGCAATCTTCTTCCTCCATTAATTGGGTTGCCTCCCAAGAAGCGCTTGGTTTAACGTCTTCAGCCTGACATAGCAACTCTTCATCAAGAGTAATCAGGAGGTTTAGGTCTTGGTTCCACCAAATGCTTTACTCTCTTTAGCGACGTTTCATGGTCTCTTGACAGCAACTTGGGTATCTTAGGAGCAATGGAAAGATATGATTTGATGCTCTTCTTTTTCTTTCTCTTCTTCCATTGTCTCCTTCTCTTCTTAAATCCACCAAGCATGGATAGAAGGATCTCCTCATTAGATTTCAGATGCTCACAGATCACCATCTCCACATGATCGACAAAGGCAAGAGCGCTGTGGAGAGAAGGAACATGCGTAGAGATTGAATGTGGCAAGGAATAATCAGGTGGTCTACCAGGTGCTAGAAGTAGATGCCTAAATGTAGGAGCTTTGATGGTCTCCTTCTCTAAGCAATCACCTATGTCATCCTTGTAATTTTCTTGAACCTCATGATGTATTGTGATTGCTTCCGGCATGTGGAACGCATTGTCATTAAACTCAATTTGAAGTTCCTCATTGAAAGAATCCTCATCATCACTATATGCACAAGCTTCAAGCTCGGTTGTGTATCGTACTGCATAATCCTCACAAGTCACGACCTTGAGTTTCTCTTCATGGGACTCATCCAAATCCAAGCCTTCATCCTCATCAAATATTAATTCAAGTGGTGCATCATGAGGTTGAAGCAAGGTTGTAGCTGTAGGGGGCTCCCATAGAGTTGTCATAGGTGTAGGAGGGTGCTCTTGCGGTACCATGGTCTCTAAAATCTCATCAACTACCGGCCAATCATCATCCTCATTCGTAGAAGCTTCTTGACTTGGTTCTTGCTCCTTTGAATCTTCATTCAAGCATGCCAAAATTGTCTCCACATGTTGCCCAATGTTCTCAACAGATTCGTTAATATTCTGCCTACAAGTTTTCATGTCTTGGATACAAGAATCCACAATCTGCGAAAAGGAAGAAACATTTTTAGTCATAGAAGCAACTAAATCTTCAAGAGAGTCACCTTGAGGTGTTGGCGTTTGATAATCATGGTATGATAGTGAAGAAGCTTCAAAATCATTAAAGGATCCTTGTTGGACATTTGAGTAGTCGTTCCACTCAAAGTATGGAGGATAATTCCATGCCGGATTATATGGAGGTGCATATTGATCATTCCAATGCCCTTGGTTCGCTTGATATCCTCCAAACATGCTACTTTGATCAAAGTAACTTTGATATTGCATGTTTGGACATGTCTCCGTTGAATGCCCAACCAGGGAGCATATGGAACATGCTTCATAATCTCGATGCCACATCTGAAACAAAGAAAATAAAAAAAAAAATTAGTAAGATACAAAAACAATCAAAAACAGAAAACAAAAACACAAGTAATTAGAACACAATAGTCCCCGGCGACACGGCGCCAAAAATTGATAGCTGAATTTATAGCTATTGATTTTCCTTATTCTCCTGCAAATATGTCGATTGTAATATAGGGAAACAAGGGTCTTTCCCGCAGAGGACTAAGGTTATAACTACTCAAAACAATGTCACAAAAGTGACCACTGTTCCTAGCGAACAGCAGTCGAAAACCTAATTAAAAACCTAATCTAAACTACTCAGAAAATTACGAAAATTTACAGAGATATACTAGACACACAGGGAGTCCAGCACACAAAATTTGGTATTATTCGGATATCGTTTACTATATAAAATAATTACAAAAATATAGAGGACAGAAAGTAACGAAAACAGATTTTAAGATGGTTTGAAAACAATATGATAAAGATAGTTAGGGAAGATGCATCCACCCCGGACAATCACACACAAGACAATTTGTTCAATCCTAATTCAATTAATCTAGATGAAGATGCTCAGGTTGGCTCGGTACGCTTGAACACAACCTATTACCCTTTCTTACTTCGTACGCTAGGCAGGAAGTGCTCTACACCTAGACTATTCCCAAGCAATGCAACCTAAAGGTACGCTTATTAGATTAAACATGCAGAGATCATTAAGGTCTAAAAGAGTTTGAGACATCACTAGGCATCGCAATAAACTTAGCGCCTTGCTAAACCTAGGACTTAGTTTACTTGATAGTGAAAACTAACAATTGCTTGTCTAGAAGGTTTGAGGAGTCCAATTATTGACACAGGCATCAAACAATCAAAGCGGTAGAATCCTAACACGCATACTAAGCGTGCACTCAAAGCATACAAGCAAGAATTCATCAATGGAAAAGCAGTAAACAAAAGTCTCATCTTGGATTAAAAGAAAATAACATCAAAGGTCAAATCATCTTGTAGTTCATGTCTAGGGGCTTCAAGCAGCCCCCTAACTAATAAAAACTAGTTAAACATAGAAGAAACAAAACAAACTAAAGAAGGGGAGGAAGAGAGAGCGAGAGAGCTGCTGCAGAATCATCTCCTTTTATATGGTTAGAGGTTGCCTCCATCTTTCTTGTTGTGTAGGAAATCCAAAACTTAAAAAGAATTAGGGTTAGTGTGCTTAGGTGGAGTTTTCCTATTGGCTCTTGAACTTGATGACTCATTCCAACCATTCACATCATGCCATTTGTCTATATTGAGCTGATATATGAAGCACAAACTCGTCCTCGGGCTTTTCGGTGTGATTTGGGCTTCGAAACATAAATTCCCGTCCAACCTCAGATTCACGCGCAGCCTGACCTTCTTGTACTAAATCGGTCATAACTTCCTCTAGAAAAATGATATTGACGAACCGTAAAAAGATCTGGAAACTAGACATCCGAGGCTTTCTATAAATATAAAGATCATCATCTGGATCGTTCTGAGCTGGTCTCAGTGCTCTGTCGAAGTTAACTGATCTGCACAGGCAGATTTCCCGATTTTGCCTTTCAATCCCTCTTTTACTTCTTTTCTCCTTCTTTACTCCAAGATACCTATAAAACAAATAAACAACGTAAATAACTAGAAAATATACTAAACTAACAAAGAAAGTATAGAGATTAACGCTATTAATATCACATAATTATGCTCCTATCACACCGTGATGGCATTGCTGGTCTATGCAGATTTGAAGCTCACAAATTTTTATGCATTCGTCTTTCTCATAATCTTAACCAACATCTCAGGAGCTGTTGGAGTTCTTTCTACTCTTGCTGGTACCATCTTGGTCGAAAGAGACTGGTAATTAGTTAATTAATTACATGAGAATAAAATGAGTTTCTAATTGGCATTCCATCTTGTGTGAAATTGCATAATCTTGTTCCACATGCAAAATCTCTCTGTGACATTCGCCTCTACTAATTTATTGCACAGCTTGGCAGTGCAAATTCCCATAATCACCACACGATTTTGTAACTTACATTGCTCGATCTTATTTTCTAATTTTCTTCTTGGAGACCTAAATATAACCAAAGGTGACCGGTGATGATCTTCCGAATTTTTGCACAGGGCGGTGGTGATATCAGAAGGGCATTCTCCAGAAGTACTGACAAAGATTAATTCAGTCATGAGGCGTATTGATCTGTTCTGCAAGCTCTGTGCTCCTGTCCTAACCGGATTAATTATCAGCTTCGTATCATTAGAAGCTTCTGCTTTCACTTTAGCACTCTGGAATACTATATCTATTTGGCTGGAATATTGGCTATTTACTTCTGTATACAAGGGGATTCCGGCTTTAGGTGAAAGCGGCCAAAGGAAGTTATCAAGATCTTTAGAGAGTGATCAGAACAAGACAAGAAGTAACTTGCTTTCCAGTGATGATGAAGATGATGTAGAAATTTCCCAAGAAAGCTGGATAAACAGAAGAATTAAACAGTTCTCAAGGATTCCATATGTTAGTGCATGGCGAGTATACTTGCAGCAAGATGTGGTACTCCCTGGAGTAGCTCTGGCTTTGTTGTATTTCACTGTCCTCAGGTGACAACTCTGACATTATAACATCGATCCATGCACACATACACATATATTTGTTCTCTTGCCAAATATAGGACATGTTATGTATTGTAAATCAAGACTAGCACGTAGGATATCATATATACATTCTACCTATCTAGGGGCCTGCAACTTATTATTGAGAATCTGACATCTTAACCGGTCAAATTTCCCACATATCGTCTGTGGTGAATACTACCTTTAGTATGTACCAGAAGGTGTAATATATAGCTAGTCTCATTATTTTTACACCAATTCTTTTATATATTCCAGGTTTGGAACATTAATGACAGCTACCTTGGAATGGGAAGGTATACCTGCATACGTAATTGGAATAGTGCGTGGAGTAGGCGCTGCGGTCGGAATTGCTGCAACAGTGGTTTATCCAATCTTGCAATCTCATATCTTAACACTTAGAACTGGACTCTGGTCCATCTGGTCTCAGGTAAAAACCTCAAGTACTATTCTATTGGACTGATAAAACTCCCTGCTTCCTCTATCAATTGATCCATATTTTCGAATTCCAATCTCTTGTCATTCCTTTAAAGTAAGAATTGTCAGCTTCATGGGAACTGGAAAGTCATCATATTCCCTCATTTATGTGGTTTGCTCGATGCAGTGGACATTCCTCCTACTATGTGTTGGTTCAATATGGGTCCCCAATAGAGTTTTGTCAGCATGTATGCTGATGGCAGGAGTAGGTACTTCTCGGCTTGGATTATGGATGTTTGACTTGGCAGTAATCCAACAAATGCAGGTAATTAACCACCTCATATATATGCTAATCTTGCAAATTAACTTAATGGCTTTTACTCAGTTTGGAAGTTTTACAGGATCAAGTTCCTGAATTGGAACGTTGTGTAGTGGGAGGTGTTCAGAGCTCCCTTCAGTCTAGTATGGATTTGATGGGGTATGTCATGGCAATAATTATATCTAATCCACAGGTAATCCATCATTCAATCATGTAACTAATTAGCTTTCACTTTATTGTTCACCAATTATAGTGAGGTTTAGTATTACAAAGATGGATTGAGATGATCCTACAAAGATTGGCAAGCATGCACATTAGAAAAATAAACTCAAAATACTACATTATTCCTAGAAGTTGTGACTGCTATATAAACTGAATGCATGTAAAATCTGGTTCAGGATTTCTGGAAGTTGACTCTGGTGTCGTTCGGGGTGGTAACATTGGCTGCATTGCTCTACACCCTACACCTTTACCGTGTCCGGAAGCACCTCCTTCACTTTGAGAAACTTACTCCGTTTCTTAAGTGCATTACTAGATCACAATCTGCAAATGTATAGTTGGGTCCATTTTGCTGTTCGAAATCTTGATCATATTTAATCTTCCAAGTCTGGCCTCCAGTTCTCAAATAAGAATGTTAGTCCTGGCCTAAAGTACTATCATGCTAGCGTGTTTCATATGTATATTAACCAAAATATGGCATATTGTGAAAAGTATTTTAGGGACTTCCACTGAGGGATCTTTTTTTGTGTGTGCATTATATGAATTTCTTATGGGACCACTTTTCCATCACATTTCGACAATCCGATCGTTCAAATAAGCATTCTCCACTTTGATTATTTTGTAAATTTTCAACCGAATTAGAAATCGTTAAAGTATTGATGTAGATCAAATCAATGCAAAAACTAAACGATCGGAATGTCGAAATGTGAAGGAATTGAAAAAAAGTAGATCACAAAAACAATATGTACAAAAAACGAATCCCTAAGTGACCTGCTTGTATATATACATACATTTAAATGATCGGAGATCCAATGATCAATTACTAATATGACCATTCAATTGCTAGGTCTTCATTAATAAATCACTAGTTTTGCAAAATTATTTGAACCAAAATAGAGCTGTTTAAGATATTTTTATCTTGGAGCAAATGTGTAGACGAACATAACACCTTCAATATTAGTCGTTAATTACCCTCGCAGCAATTCATGATAATGAACACCTAAATATGTGTGCGCACGCGTGCTTGATGATTGAACTATATAACTGTTAGATTTGGCTTTTGGCATTGAGAAATTACATGAGTAGCATAGTTCCATGCACACATGTGTGAAATCTGGAGCAATACTTAGAGGATATGTGAAATCTAGCCTCAGTACTAACCACTCTGGAGCAATTTCACTAAATTACCGACATTGTACGTACCTGACATCAAAAGTTTACCCATGTAGTGATGCTAATGTTCGCATATTCCGTTCCGTTCCTTTTTCGGTTTTGGATTGGAATAAACGTGGAAAATGAAGGATTAGTGTGCTCGTGCATGCTATATGACTATATGTTGATCAAGCAAAAGAATATATGACGGATGCCATTAAAAGGAACAAATCAAGGAGCTTTCTGTGTGTACATGTACTTTGTTAACGGGAATATATACTTGGGGTATTATCACTAATTAAGATGAAGAAAGATGAATCGTCCGGGATTGAATGGATCAGTTGGTGCAGTATCATTTTAGATCATGCAAGAGGGTTTCTTTTGGTTTTTAAGATGAGTAATAATATTCCCTCTTGATGCTCTAAGGACATCGATCATTAATTCATCTCACTTTTATTGAGAGTTTTTTTCGATAAATGCAAAGAAATATCATTGAATTAACTAGGTCTTGGTCACTTATACAGCTTTGTTTTCGGCTAAATAGTATGTGGCTTGGTGTGCCCTATAATTCTAGTATAGTTTATGGCTTGATGTGCACCATTGTCGAGCATAGGGATCGAAAGAAAATGGAGAGAGAACAGGAAGAAGTTGATTTACTTCGAATCTTGACATTCCTAATTCCGTCGATGTGGAAGTCATTGCAGTCATTCAAGCCATTGAGTAGGGAATAACAGCATATTTGGCTTGAGGTGAATTTGCTTCCCTGCACTTAATTTTCTTCGCGCTCCTCGTTTGGTTCCATAGAAGTTATGTTTTGCTTGGAGAAATTGTTTGAACCGTATAAAGAGCTTCCGATCATCCCATGTATTCAAGGAGAGGAGGGTGTCAGTTACGTTAGAACCTCCCGGGGTCTAGCTACCCGAACTAGATTGTCCAACGACAAAGAATCACCTGAGGAGAATCTTATAAAGACGGACCAAGATTCAAAGAAGAGCATCAGTAACAAATTTCTGACCATAGACAAACAATTTTTTTTTTTTTTTGGCAACCCCATTTCTCACTGATCACTTTTATTTTATGAACTCTAGTGGAATGGTGTACTTGGGTAAACATTGGGTAATTTGAAACAAGCAAATTGAAATTACTTTCTGACATACATCGGAATTTTTACGCCACCAAAATTAAACTTCTGCCAAATTTAAGCTTCCTCACTGCCAAATTACTTTCTGACATACAACTGCAGCTTGGACAAAAACATCTTTCTCACTACTAAGCGAGGCGAAAATTTGCCATTCACCTCAAAACATATAAAGTTGGTGATATACTAGAGTATTAATAAATGCCACATCGCTTCCATGGCTAGAGACACGGTTCCACTAGTGCACCTCATTACCTATATTAGAACCCAGGGGCAAACAAAATTAACGAATATTTTGTGATCATATGTACTACAAGACACTGCTTCCTAGAAAGACTGGTGTTATGAGTCCTCATACTGATGATCAGTTTCATCAAATATCTCCTCCTGCAAAACAATGTATAGTTGATGTCAACAAATCAAGAAACAAAGGCTTTGTATTAGAAATTATTGACGAAAATTTGAAGCATATTCTGAAATACAGCTTAAGCTGATAGTTGGTACCTGTAAAAGCTCTTCGATAACATCTTCCATTGTTATAATGCCAACAGCCACTTCCTCTTCTGGGAGCTTTGGGAGTGCTTCACCATCTATCTCAAGGATGTCTGAATACATGTCCTTGGACCATTTCTTGCTTCTGGACCCACTCCTCTGTGAAATATTCCCACTGTTAGGAAAGCTCTTCCATTTGTTCAGTGATCTTTTGCTCTTCAAAATCTTCTCCTGAGGAGGCTTTTCACCATCAATGTCCACTTTCACTTCTTTCACTGGACCTGTTGAAAGAAGCAAAGACCGGTTAAAGGGGAAGAAGCAACAAATCGAGACACTTTCTGTAGGAAAGTTTTTCAAGGCATTTTACAGTAGGAAGCGGGACTTACTGTCAGCTGTATTGCCATTGGGCTGCTCCTGAGTATTGCACCGTCTTATAACAATAGCCATGTGACTGTGACCTTTCTGAAATTCATTCAGTATGTCATACAACGGCAATGTTTCTTGAACCCTATCAGATAAATAAGGGTAGGAAATTAGATTATCGGTATTGTGATAGATGATAACTTGAACTGCAATTCAATTTCCAACAAACATGGCTTTCCTTGAATGAATAAAAAGTACCTTGGGATCTTGCGTATAGTGACATTCTTTACAGGAGTTTCCTCTTCTGGATGAACTGTCAACAAGTTTTTGACCTAAGATTTGAATTCAAGAAGTCGAGAAAAGTATGTCAGCAATAAAAATATATTATAGCATATCAATCATGAAAGCAAAAACAAAATACAATTTTTATGCTCCAGTAAACCCAACATAATCTTTAATTCAATTCTTTACAGAAGTTGCTCAAAAGTTTATTCCCTATATAAAGAAAGGAAGAGTTTGGATTTTTCGAACTGCAGTCAAACTTGTTAAAAAATTACCAGGACAAGTCCAATTATGTTTGTAGGCTCTTCATAGTAAACTGGCACTCTACTATGCCCTTTCTCCATTATCCGATTCATCAAATTCCTGTGTGATCAGCAGCATTTAGAGTTGCAGATCCAAAACATTAGTAATACAAAAAGCAGGTGAGTTTTCTGTTCAAATATTGAAAAGTAAATAAACCTGTCAAGCTTGGCATTGATATCAATTGCAAAAGTTTCAGCTATAGGAGTCATGGCATCACGGGCAGTTTTCTCACTGAGTCCAAGTGCTCCAGCAATAATTGTTGTCTCATCATGTGTCAATTCTCCACCTTTTCCGGCCTAGACAAGATATCACATTATTATAGAGTAGCTGTTATACCATAAGAAGAAATGATAATAAAAGATCCACAAGAAAGAGATTGAGAGGCATCATGAGATTTAGAAAAGACAAATATATTTTTCTCTTAAAAGCAAAGGAGATAAAGGTTGGATTGACAATGGAATGAATTGAGAGCTGGTAGATGCACCTCATTGCCATGCATATCTACAAGCGTTTTCAACTCCGCTCTGCGAAACAGAGCTACATGTCCATGGCCGAGAAGATAATCTAATAACTGGAAACCAAATAGAAAATACATAGTCAGAGAAAATATTTGTTATCAAGCAATTAAGTTTCCCTCCTACCACTGGCATAATAAATTGCAAAGAAACAAGTGTTAATCAACATGTCACACCTTGCTAATTGGATATGCAAGAGGAAAGCAGACCCACAGAAGGACACGGACAAATGGAGTCACTGCTGCACCTATCGCCAAACCATAACGGGAACAAACAGATTGTGGTATAATCTGCTCACAGAGGTAACCAGAATTTAGTGACACACCATACACTCCATGTTTGACATCATAACAATTTTGAAGAATATATGTGAGAGGGTATAACAAAATAGCCAGACTAAAAGTAATTTCATGGTCTGCAAGTTGTTTTTCCTGGAAAATCAAGGGACAACAACTTAAGGCCCTCGATCTACCAATTTAATGGGTCCATATCTGAGAGCTGCTTAGTTAACATTGATCAACTAATTTGTTAAAATCATCCACAGAAACTCCAAACACTGATATTGACTTCAGCATCCTTCTCTAGATAACTTACCTCACCAAACAGAAGAATTAGTGTCACCGAAATTAGAATTGCACCCCAAGCTGGCACTAAACCATCCAGGAAAATGGGAAGTGCCTGAAAGAAGGAACAAACATATCAATATCAATTTTTGATCATAAGTACAAAAGCTTTTATTTCTCTTCTTCCAATAAACATCAATATCATTTCTCAAAAAAAAAAAAATAAGCATCAATATCATTTACCTCCATTGCAACAGCATTGCAAATTAGTAGGGTGCAAAGCAACAGGTGCTGCTTTTTCACAACTGGCAATATCTTTGCTGCAATCAGCAACAAAAATACACACAAAAACATGCAACGATCAGTTAAAAAGAACGACACAAATCATTATCACGCAATACTAGCGAAACCATAATCCCTTATTACAACAAAGCTCAAGTCCCTTGCACAAATCCTCTCTTTTTCATTACAAGCTCTATGTTAACTCTACATCTTATCTCCAAAACCCAGGAAATTAAATAACATAAAATTAAAAAAATCCCAGATGAAACATTATCACCTCATGCAAGATGATCAAATCTTGCCAAAATCACTTTCTTCCAAATTAAGAAGTCAAATTATATTTATTCAAAAAACAAAAAAAAGTCAAATTATATTTCAACAAAACAGAACCACCAACTATTACAATCTTAACTTCACAAACACCAATTTCTTAAACTTTCCAATCCAAAAATCCTTTAACAGCTCCAATAGCCAACAAAACTCAATTCAACATCCAAATAAATAAAAATTAAACCTATTCATTGCTAAAAATTGGAACTTTACACACAATTTTAGGTTTGCTCTGATCATCTTCCCCATTACTATTTTGGTCACATTTTCAGAGCAAACCAAACAGAGCACAAAAAGGCGTCAAATTCCAAAACCAAAAACAGTGATCAAAACCATACCAGCATGCTTGCGACTGCTGGGCTTCCCTGACTTGGCCAAGACTTCAAGATCGACGAGACTCAGGGACATGAGGCCCAAGGTGAGCCCAGACATTAGCCCCGCGAAACATACCAGAAACACGATTACCAGTATGTGAATGAAGAAGCCGCTACTGCAACACACATACTCCACCGCCATTAAAGAAAAAGCTTCACGCTTTTTCTCTGCTCTCAGCTCCCAAAATCGAAACTTTCAATTGCTTTGTAGCAAAGTCTCTGTCTTTCTCCTCCAAACTCTTCTCCGAATTCGGAAACAGAGCGATGAGTCAGAGCAACGCCTCCATTGCAATCAAGAAGCTTTCCTTCACCGACTGCAGAGTTTTAGAGAGAGAGAGAGAGAAAAGGATGAGAGAGAATGGTGGGAACTGGGAATTTATATCATGGTGGCCTCTGGCATCACCTTTTTTTTTTTTTTTTTCTTCCTAAAATTGGGATTGTATTAAGGAGGAGAAATTGACAGGAGGGAATGACAGGGACGGTAAAAACAGTACTGTCTGTTTTGATATTCTTTTGTCTTCTAGTTTCTTTGTTTTTTTTTTTTTTTTTTTTTTTTTGCTTTTTACTTTTCACTTTCAGTTTTACTGTTCACCCTTCTTATCTTCTTTTCAGACAAGTAATGTTACCCAACTGACTTTTTTCTAAGTTCTAACCAAAAATTACGGTTAGGTCAAAGCAAAGAGAAAAACATGGGTATTGTTTTGGTCCAAGTGAGGTAATAGTATCTCCGAAATTTAAGTGAGTTGAAATACATGGAGTTGAGTGAGTGACGCAGTGAAAGTTATGGGAATAGGTTAGACCGTGTCAAATTTAACACAAGTATATGGTTGATGAAGTGATACAATGAATGATATGGTGAAACGTTAGATAATGTCAAACTTAACACAAAAACAGATGAACTGACATAGTGATAAATTAAATCATGTCAAACCTAATACAAAATAAATGAGCTGACATAGTGATAATTATGATAAAAAGTTACACTAAGTCAAACCTATCATAAAAACATAGTTGATGAAGTGACGCATTGATACTCACGGGAATCAAATCAACATAGTGTCCAGACTCCCAAAAGTTAAATTTTTTTTAAATTTAAGTCATTCGCGCAGTTTACTTCAAGCTAATTGCTACATTAGTAATGTTGACACACCCCTATATTGGGACTTATCACTACACCGGTACCATTGTAAGCATTTTCAACCAAGTCTTTATAATCTCTAAAATTTTCATTATTTCACTCGACGATTTCGTTAATACATAAGTCCAAAATATTCACCCACCAAAGAAAAAAATTAAAAAGTAACTTCGAGAACAGAAATTGACATTTGTAAAAAGCTCGAGTTGTTTTCATTACCACCAAATGAATAGAATAATGAGAGTGAAAGCCTAGTCGACTAATCGTACAAAATCAAACAATATACAATGTTATAAGTGAGACAATCAAAGTGAATCAAGGATAAATATAATAATAGTGCTATGACAATCAGAAGCAAATCTTGATATAGTTGGTTTCAGGCCGGCGTCGTTGTGTGTTGAGATGACGTGTTGTTCAAAGTCCCAGTGGGTCAAATTGGAGCGTCCGAACCGAATACCCGAATATCCTCATTTGGCTCTGTCGTTTATCGTCATCTTCAATCTTCTTGTTCATCATTTCATCATCGATTTATTTGGCGGGGTCTGAGAACGCTTTGGGTTAAAGGGCACAGTTACGTTGCACTGTTGGAGATGCCTTTGGTCGTACGACATTGGCATGTTAATATTAAGTATAGCTAATAATGGCTTAGATTATCAAATGGCAGGGATACTAATACTATGAACAATGATGGAGGTAACAGTGAAATAATAGAGATGATGACATCGCATGGCCTCTTTGAGTTTGAGAAATCGATCGTTAAGCGTTCATATACAATACCGTAAGGAATAACTTGACAAATGAAGACTATTTAGGACTACAAACTCTCCTATGTGGCCTCTCTGGTCGCGCTTGTTCGAATAGTTGCATCTCTTCTTGTTTGCACCAACGACCTCTTTGTCGTCGCCAAAAGGTTATGGATCTGCAAGGTATCTGACAAGTCGCAATGGTGTAGGAATTGATAATGGGCTGTGGTGGTTGTTGTCTTGTTGATGATGGGTTTTAGGCTAGGGTTGTTATCAGTGACAAGAAATATGGAGGCACTTATAAGTGATTCAGATACCTAATTTGGGCTGGTAAAGGTGATAGGTGATTCAGGGTGAACATATGCCTAAAATACGTCAAACTCTCACTCTAACAAAGCAATGAGATGATGACTTTTTTCAAATTTAAAGTGCAGAAACAAAGTTATTTGTCTGACTAACATATTTATCCGCTGCCTGATTACAATTCTTATGACAATTAATGTGTAGAAACAACTGAATTGCACCTCTTCGACTAACCAGCTCTCGCCCTACAAATCAACCTTCTCCTTATTGATATTAATTGAACATGTTTTATTATTAAATTCTTAGTCTAAACTCTAAACCATAGATCCAATAATTTAATAATTTAATTGTAGTGTCTTTGTTTAATTAGGATATGCTAATCTAACCACAATGTGTCCTCTAATATCTTTTTATTCATGATAATGTACTATTGGGATTGATCAAGCTTTGTTACCCACGTCTCTACCTTTTAAGCCGGAACAACTACTTGTTGTGGATTTTATTTTCTCAACGATTAAAAAGCAGGGGACAATGCACTGGTCATTGCTAGGATAGGCTATTAGGTAATGTCAATCCATTTTTACTTCCCCTTAAGTGATCATTACGTGTATCATTAGCTTCATAATGATCCTGTAACGTGCTTTTTTTCTTTTGTTGATTCGATACTACTTTTGCCTTTTTGTCTTGTTTAATTTTCTATATATATTCTGTTGTTTTGCGTATCAAATTATTTAAGCTTAATATATAATCTGTCGATTTCATGCACACACATGTACAGTGAGATTTGAAAAGGACACAAACCTATTCGGTTTTTCAGATCATGAGTGCTTTCAGTTAGGTAACGAAATCAAGGCCTAATAACAAAACCAAGGCTAATTAGGCCTTGGTTAATTACCACTAATTAAGAAGTGCTACAGTTTAACTCGTGCTTTTAATCATTAACAAAAGGGTAATATGCAAATATGATGTACTCTATAACACTCGAGGCTGGGATTGTTGCATATATGAATTAGAATATGTTTCGGGAAGAAGTGAAGATCTTTTTTACTTTTTTAGTTGCTTTATAAATTTGTATTTTGCGATTGTTGCAAATAATATGTAACAGTTTATGTTCTGACTTTTGTCATAAATTACATGTGTACTATCTCTACTACATTCTCAGATAAAAAAGAAAATAAAAAAATAAGACTCAAGCGCGTAGCTCGGATTCTATGTAGGGGAGGGATAAACTTTTACTTCACTATTAGTCTTAGAGCATAGAGTCAATTCGAAATTGGCTGGGCTCAAAATATTGTTTTGGCTACTTTTATTTATTTTTGCAAAGTACATAGTGATTTTTCTTTTGGATCGATTAGAAATGTAGGCCGATCTTCTCTAAAAACTTTAATTAACTTTGAAAGATACGGGTGATGGAGTTGGCGGAAAAGAAGTCGACGCAGGAAACCAAAACATTAGAAATAGAGAGATAATTAAGAGAAGTCATAACATGCACTTTCATTGGCTATTTAGCTTCCCATAATTGCGTGGATCATTGAGGTCAATCTACTTGACATTCTTGTTTTTTCTAATCGACATTCTTTTTTTTTCTTTTTTTTTTTTCTATTTACCTCAATACTTTTTTCACTTTTTAAGTTAGGACGAAGCTTTTATCTTCTAGCTCTCTTGCTTGTCCATTTGCATGTAACTTTGTGCAGGGGAGAAACCAAGATTATAGAGAAAATATGAAGCATATATAAGGATTTTCATATCATGTCGTACTAGTAGTTCAACAATATTTTTCATATTCGGGAGTGGAAAAATTCTATCTGTAGCGGCAGCCGATTTCTAAAATTTCATTCTCATCCGGTGACAATCTGGCGTTGCCTTGCGGACATCGTGATGCTGCCGGACGGGCGATGAATGCAATATAGTCCATAGCCCTGTGGGATTGTTGGCTTGTGGTGCTGAGCGAGATTGGTTGATGTAGTTATTCTCCGAGTCGAAGCTCTGTGAAGGGGCAACCGCGATCGGACGCCGATTTTCGGGCAAGCTGACCGTGGTGATGCCGACATCAAGATTCGCTGGTGGTGTTTGACCCCAAAAGTAATTTTGGCGCGCAAGATCCCTTTAGGGGATTTAGCATAGCGGACCGATACCTGCGGCCCAAAATTAATTCTACTTGGGTTTGGGTTATAGCTTCATCCATTCCGAAATCCATAAGGAAAACGAGCCCTTATTGGAATCAAGTAGCAAAGATTGCATAGGAAACTTCAATCAATAATCCTTCTATGGCAAGGAACAGTCGAAACCCTAGGGTATAAATACCAGGTTTCCAGGACGAAACAACAACAACTCTCCAATCAACTAATCGCACAGATTATCAAAGCCTCTCCGGAGCAAACCTACCTGCAACCTAGTTGCAACCCAGCGAACCAAGGGTAACGCCCTCGCAACCCAGCGAAGCTAAAGATACGCTTTAGCAAACCCGTGATTTCTCCAAACTTCTCAGTGATTGCTCTGCTCAACCTACAACGTTGAGTATCGATTCGGTGACGCAAAGAGATCACAACATAAGTCCTTACCCGTAAGGCAAGAAGTCCTTTTCCGAAAGGCAGAGAAAAGAACCTTGTGACGAGGTTGGTGCTCTCCTCGTCCACAGCGTTTGATCAAGAAGTCAGGTCAAGGGACTCCCCGACGACTGCACCCCACGGTGCTGGCACGCCTGCGCACACGCTCAAAAGAGACTGTTTGCAACTAGACTGGTTTTGGAGCCAAACATTTTGGCACGCCCAGTGGGACCTGCACATCGTTTCTTCGTAATCGCAACCATTGAGAGGTGAAGCGCAAACCCTTACCAAAAGGTTTACGTTAACTGCCCGAAGCACAAGACCTCCAATTACAGGCTGCACTCTCGTGCAGACTGTCGTGGTCTTCCTGAAGAACAAGTGATTCAAAGATTTTCTCTCAACCCGCAATCACCTGACATGTCAATTGAGCAGGGAGGAAATCAGCTGCCCGCTATTTAGGGAGAGAATTCGGCTACGGTCTCGACGAGTGAGGTCGTCAACGCTCCCGCGACTACCATGACCGCTCCGATTGGTGAAACAACTGAAGCTAGCGAGTTCGAAGCCCTCATCATCCCAGAGGATGTTAGCATTGACGAGCGACTCCGCATCCTTGCGGTCAACAACGACAACTATCAGAAGCAGTTGGCTACTTCGATCGTGAAGACGGAACAACGTCTTCGCGACTTTGATCAGCGAATGAATCAGAATGCTCAGGAGGCCAAAGAGCATGCACAACATCTTCCCGATCAGGCTAAGGTGCATGCCGATAAGATCGTTGACAACAATCTCATACAATACCAGGAGCTTCTGAGTGCTGTTAACACTGTCAACACCCAAAGCAAGGATACTTCGGCCGACATTGCGGCTATGAGCAAGGAGGGCTCCAACCTTGCGACCCAGGTTGCCATGCAGAGAGCTAAGTTGAATCAAGCCAAAGAGGTTATGAATAAAGTATTGGGAGATCCCAATGCCATCCTTGGTTCTCTTGGTCAACCCTCCGGATCCGGCAAATACATACCACCGAATGCTCGGGAGAAGGCTAGTAGCAGCACCGCTATGCCTTATGGAGCCGCTACCACCGCGTCAGCTAAGAGTAAGGAAAAAGCCCTGGTAATTGGCGGTAACAAGACCACTCCACCGGCTGCGTAGAAGAGTAGAACTCTGAAAGTCGATGAAGGCACTCCGTCCGATCCTGTTGTGTTTACTCAATACGACAGCGATGGAGCAGAAAATGTGTACGAAGAACTCCCAGGAAATTACTATGGCATTGACCAGGCAGGCAATCCAGACTGTGGCTACACCTCCTCCTCCTGGTCCAGATTATGTGAGACGCGAAGAGGTTGAGGAGATGATCAGGTTGGCTAACCCTAGGGCTCACCTGGATGAGGTGTATGAGGGGCCTTTCCCGCCACACATAATGCTCCAGCCTTTCCCTAGAGGCTATAAAAATATCATATTTTCTACTTTTTCAGGGGAAGATACTGAGAGTGCGGCAACCCATTTGGCTAGGTTCAAGGTGCAATGCGGGCAGTACCAGAATGATGACAATCTTAAGTGCAAGATCTTTGACACTTCTTTATCAGGCGCCGCCTTCACCTGATTTTCCAAGCTTCGGCCAGGGTCCGTCACGAATTGGCCAGCAATGGAAAACTCTTTAGGGAAACCTTTGGAGCGATAAAACCTGTTAACGTTAGTGATCCGTGGGATCTCTAGTTAGCTTAAGAGAGAGAGAGAGAGAGAGTGACACAAGATGTATAGTGGTTCGCTTCCGCATGAGCGGGAGACTACGTCCACTTGAAAGCTATACTAGTGTGTCGAGCCTTGCGGCCTAACAAGATTACAAAGTATGTAATGGGATGTCTGAATTGTGGGAAGAGGCATTCCTTTTATAAGTGAAGGAATGCTTCTCCTTTACTTATTCTTCGATGTGGGACAAGTTTCCACATATTTCTAGTCTATTTAACTTGTAGAAAGCCATGTTGTGGAGGCATCTTGGCAAGGGCGGGAAGGTGGCTTCCCGGTGGCGGATTTGCGACTTCCGGATACCGCCGCGTAGCCTGAACATAGGGCTACACGATGTATGTCTCGGTTGGGCCTTGCCATGTCTTGTGGATGTCCCAAAGTGGGTGTTACTTATGCTTGGTGACGTAGTAAATACTCCATATTATTGGAGGTATGTACAAGTCCCCGAAGTCCCCGAGTAAGAGTAGCTTCTTGGTTGGGGAGTTCAAATCATGAAGTCATCAAGCATAAGTAACCGGGTGGTACGGAGCCCACAAGTCCCCGAACTCCGTAAGCAAGAAGGGACTCGTTAACCTGCACAACAAAAACAAAAAGCGGGCATACGTAGAATGCTCGTTGCATTGGGCAAAAAATGTGAGTTGCATTGATATGCGTTGGCATATATAAACGTATGAGGTGCGTGATACATGTTGATGTATACACGCGAATGGCATCGAGTACGATCGATTATGACGTACAAACTCGAGAGCGCGTATGGCTGTGTGAGCATATGGATTGCATATGATAAATGTAAGTTGTATGAGCGCTGCGAAGGTAAGCGATTGTTTGGTTGTTGCTCGTATTAATGGAACGCGAAAAGAATTCAATTTGTCGGGAGCAACAAATGGTAGAAGAATTCCATGTTCCATTAGCGTGTAGTGTGTCGAGTAGACATGAATGTGAAGATTGGGAATGCCGGGAAGGCGTGAGCGGGAAGCTCGTGAGCGGAAGCTCAATGGGGTGCCGGGAAGGCATGAGCGGGAAGCTCGAGGATTGCCGGGAAGGCATGAGCGGGAAGCTCGAGGATTGCCGGGAAGGCATGAGCGGGAAGCTCGAGGATTGCCGGGAAGGCATGAGCGGGAAGCTCAAGGGAGATGAGCGGAAGCTCAATGGGTTGCCGGGAAGGCATGAGCGGGAAGCTCGTGAGCGGAAGCTCAATGGGGTGCCGGGAAGGCATGAGCGGGAAGCTCGAGGATTGCCGGGAAGGCATGAGCGGGAAGCTCGTGAGCGGAAGCTCAATGGGATGCCGGGAAGGCACGAGCGGAAGCTCAATGGGATGCCGGGAAGGCACGAGCGGAAGCTCAATGGGATGCCGGGAAGGCATGAGCGGGAAGCTCGAGGATTGCCGGGAAGGCATGAGCGGGAAGCTCGTGAGCGGAAGCTCAATGGGGTGGGCCCCTGCTAGGCCCCGCTAGAGAGTCCCCGACTCCCCAGCCATGTTTGTTGAGGGGGAGCTGCACGGAGCAGAGGGTGTTGGGAAGCGATCCCAATCTTTGGTACCCAAGCGTCGGGGTTAACTGTCGGATCAATGGCTGCCGTAGGCTGTGTTAACTAGTCCCTTGCTGTCGGATCAATGACTAATATGAGGCGTTGCCTGACCGCTTGGCGGTTTTGGTCATAGACCGTGGACTTGTAAAGTTTGTATGTGCACGAAAAAAAATGACACACACATAGAGCAAGCATGTACAAGTAGTAAAGTGGCCAAGAACATGTCGTAGGCATGCTTAAGGGTCATGGAGACATGTATAGACATGGCAATAGCTCTAAGTGCAAGAGCGGAAAAGATAAGAGAGTGACTTATCTTATGCCGATTTGGAGGCGAGCGGAGTGTGACCCCGGCGGAGTTCCTTTGTAGAGAGATGATGATTTCATTACTTGCGGAGGTAATTGGTGATTATAACGCCTTGAAACAAAATAGGTGATTAGTACATGAGTATGTAAAATCAACACTAGTACATATGTGCCATGGCGGTATAATGTATATGGAAATGCACTAGGTGAGATAATTATTTTGACATATGCATGTAGCCGCCTATATACATGTGTGGAAAATGTTCCTGCCCACAAGATATATGTATAGAAATATGAACTCAATTAACTGCATGTTGATGTGTCAACAAATCATGCTCTGTGAAGTAGAGACCGTAGGCCATATATATAAAAGAGTATTTATGAAGGGACATGAATTGACCATGCATAAAGTTATGTGTTTTGCGTTTTACCATGCTGTGGGTCATACACACACAAATATACCAAGAAAGAAAAGTGTCCGTATGGATGATTATATGCATGTGTGTTAGAATTGAAGTGGACAAAACCTAGTGGCATATATGAATGGTCGACACTTGTGTCGGAGGTAACTGACAAAGAAATGAAACATATAATTGTCCATTTGACAACTATCTCATCATGACCTGAACGTGTCCATAGGTGATGGCATAAGCGGCCCATACATAAAGATATATATATATATGGATGAAGTGTATATGCAGGCAGCTGTCTCCTGGAATATGCAAAAAAGCCAAAGCACGTGGTGCTTGCATAGAAAGGAGGAGGCCATAAATGGAAAAGAAACTTAGCTTGTCAGTGTTCAGAGCTAATTGCTCAATGGCTGGGTGCGAAGAATATGAGTTTTTGGCGGAGCGGGTTTCATCGGCGGAGCGGAGAATTTGACCGGCGGATGATGAAGAAGATGGTCGCTGGTTGATCATGGGTGCCCAGCGTCTTCTGGTCAGTGGTAGCTACCAGCCCAGCGGAAACACGGAGCGCGGTGGCCGGTTGCCAGTGGAGCACTTGGAGGTGGCTGTGCTAGAGGGTCTCGGTGCTCAGCGGAGGAGATTGGCGGTTGCCCGGAGAAAGGTTTGGCTAGCGGAGATGCTCGGCGGAGCAGTGGGCAGCTAGCGGACGGGGACGTGCAGCGGGGCAGTGCAGCGGAACCTGCAGCGGGGCAGCGCAGCGGAGAAGTGCGGCTGGCCTGGGGCTCTGACGCTGCTGTGCTCGCAGCTTGCCTTTGACGCTCCGCCAGCCTTGATTGGCTTTGGACCTTGGCAGATGGGTGTACTTAGTAGAACTGTGGGTGTCCAGAGAGTTGGAATTTGCTTTGCCAGCGTTGACTTTTGCTTGTCTGGCGGTGCGACAAGGAGAAGTAGAACTGCAGTTCTTGTTGGCGGTGCGTAGAATGGTGCACAATCCATGTGAACCCATATCTTGGCGGTGTGACAAGACAAGAAGCAAAGCTGGACAAATTGTTGGAGTGCGGCGGAGCTTTGCACGACGGCACAAAGGTGCGGGCTTGGACCGAGTTCAGCGGAGCTTTTGGAACTCAGCGGAGGTCGTTGCCTAGCCAAGGGTCGGCCTGCTAGCGGTTAGCAGTTGGTGTTCCGGCGGAGGTAGGCTATCAGAAGAGTTCATCGGAGAAAACTCGGCGCTGATGCCCAGCAGAGGAGGTTGTGCTCAGCGAAGGAGATTGGCCGAGCGGAGTTCAGCGGAGCTTTTACCGCTGACGGATATGGGCGGAGGGATGTGCCGCTGATGGATATGGGCGGAAGAATGGAGATTCGGAACTCAGCGGGGGGCTTGGCAGAGAGCTTTGCCGGAGGAGTTTGCCGCCGAAGTTTTGCCGTTGGGATTTTCTAGCGGGAGATGGCCGGTGGGCTGTTGCAGATGGTGCACCAAAGATTGGCGGTGCAATGTCGTCGGGCATTTGTGGAGCCCAAGCTTGACGGAGTTGGGCGGATGATGTGGCCGGCGGATGTCCCTCTGGCGGAGGAGGGGAGCTGCGAAGTGCAGCGGGACTTGAAGCGCCAGAGTGCATGCGAAGCTTGGCGGAGCAGTTGCAGGTAGTGACCAGAGATGGAAGTTTGGCGGGAAAAAAACTACCGCTGAAGTTCTGGGTGCCCAGAGAGATTTTCTGGGTGTCCAGAGAAGTTTGGCGGCAATTAAAATTGTTTTTTTTTTTTTTTTTTTAGTAGTGCCAGCGTTGACTTTCATGGGTTGGGCGTTGACCAACCCCGTCGGGCGTTGACCAAGCATTGACCAGCTCGCAAGGTGCAAATTTCTGCACACTCTGCTCTAGTTGCTGCCAAGAAACATTAATTCAAACATAAACTCAAAGAAGGAAGAAATTTCTTCAAGCTCCGCTAAGCAGACTTAGCTCACGGTAGGTGACGAAGCCACTGTGTTGGCTTCCCACAGACGGCGCCAATGTTAACGTTAGTGATCCGTGGGATCTCTAGTTAGCTTAAGAGAGAGAGAGAGAGAGTGACACAAGATGTATAGTGGTTCGCCTCCGCATGAGCGGGAGACTACGTCCACTTGAAAGCTATACTAGTGTGTCGAGCCTTGCGGCCTAACAAGATTACAAAGTATGTAATGGGATGTCTGAATTGTGGGAGGAGGCATTCCTTTTATAAGTGAAGGAATGCTTCTCCTTTACTTATTCTTCGATGTGGAACAAGTTTCCACATATTTCTAGTCTATTTAACTTGTAGAAAGCCATGTTGTGGAGGCATCTTGGCAAGGGCGGGAAGGTGGCTTCCCGGTGGCGGATTTGCGACTTCCGGATACCACCGCGTAGCCTGAACATAGGGCTACACGATGTATGTCTCGGTTGGGCCTTGCCATGTCTTGTGGATGTCCCAAAGTGGGTGTTACTTATGCTTGGTGACGTAGTAAATACTCCATATTATTGGAGGTATGTACAAAACCTGAAGTTGACTTGGCTTCCCTTACCCAAATGGCACAACAACCTACTGAGTCTGCTGTTGCTTACCTTCAGAGGTTTCAGATTCAGAAAGCTAAGCTAAACATGATCTTGCCAGAAAGAGAGCTGGTTAAGTTGGCAATCAAGGGCTTAGAGCCACATCAGCGAAAGAAGCAGCATGGTAGCATGATCCAATTAATGGGAGACCTTATCACTGAGGTAGGCAGCTTCAAACACCTCCTCAGAGAAACAGATGCTAGGAGGAATGCATCTAAGGGGACGTATATTCCAGGAAAGCACCGTACAGTGGCTGCGGTGAACTACTAGCCTGCTACCTACGATCCCTACTACCACGGGGGTGAAGAGGTTTTCCAGGAAGAGGATGAAGAAAAAGAGAACAAGGTCTCTGCATTTGAGTTGACTGGGAGAAAGAACTCGACCTTAAAACAATCGAAAATAACTAAGAAACCAGTCAAACTCAAGTCCGTAGCCTTCACCAAGCCTGAATTCGCGACGTATACATACGATGCCAATAAGGCACATGAGATTTTAGATGAGATGATCGCCGCGAAGATGGTGAAGACAGACTTTGGACCATTCCCTCGACCAGATCAACTGAAAGGGAAAAAGTACTGCAAATTTCACAATCTGTGGAATCATAACACAACTGACTGTATGAAGCTGAAGGACCAGATTCAGGTATGGCTCAATAATGGAAGTCTGCATGTGGAAGCTCTGACGACCGCGGCAGCATTAGTAGACCTGAACCCTTTTCCTGACACCGGGGTCAATATGGTTGATGTGAATTGTACCAAGAAGAACCAGAGGAAACCAACCCTAGATTTGACTACCAGGGGTCAAGAAGAGGACAGGGATGAGGTCCCAGCAAAGAAGAAGGCCAAACTCATCAGCGAAGCCTCACCAGTGGTCCTATGCTCGCGATGCAAAGAGGAATGTGGCATCCAAGTGTCACATGAAAAGGTCGAGCAGACATTTCACTTTGGCTCGTTCCCACCAGTCAAGTGGGCTTCATCATCGCGAAACTATCAACCTTCCAGCCCAAAAGCCAGAGACAGGATAGAGTCACCACCATCCCCAAAGGATTCCAACCTGTTCAGGAAGTTGAAAGCGGCCGCGGCTGAACAGAAACGAAATGGAAAGGCTAGGAGCGAGCACAACGATGTCGTGACCAAACCCTATATACCACCTTCTTCAACCTTCTCCATCAAGGAAGGCAAATGGTATACCAGGGAGAAGGGGAAGGCGGTAGAAATCAGTCCATCCAGTAAGAGGAAGCTGCAGCGCAGGTTTGGAGAGGCCAAGCGAACACTAGAGGCTCTGGATCAGGGCCTGATCAAACCTTCGCAATTGGTCAAATCTCCTGAACAATATCAGAAGGAGATGGAGGCGCTAGCTGCTAAGCCATTGGTGGCTCCCCGCAGCTTTCAAAAGCAAGCAAGTTCGGAGTCAGGGGCATCTAAGCCCAGTGTTTTCTGCAGGATCACTAAAGAAAGGACACCACCGCCAGCTAGGAAGGAAAGCTCGCCAACTAGGCGGCCACGTGTCAGGCGTAGGTTGTTTCGCGAGGAGCCTGAAACCAAACCCTCAGTTTTTGAGAGACTGGAGGGCAAGGACAAAACTTCAGATACCTTGCAGTGGAGACCTAAGAGGTCAAAGTCTAGTGGTCTCGCCCTCTAAACAGGTCCCAGCAAAGAAACCAGACTCGGACCCACCAAGGCAAGTCGCCGCGATACCAGAACTCAGGCATGAGGAAAAGACGTCCCCTACGGAGGAATCGTTGGTGGCTAGACAGTTCAACGCTGAAATCTCAATTGATGAACCCAAGCTCAACCTTGAAGATGACATGGACGAGACGGAAATGGTCGACACTTCCTGCAACATGGTTTATGTGCTTCCCGTGAAATATGCTTTACCAGTCGCCGCGCAGGAGTGTGTAGAAATTGAGGACGGTGGCGAACAGCCTCTGCAGATTACCTGAGCGGCAACAACACCTATAGAAGAGGCGGTGTTCCTTGAAGCTAAGGATGCCAATAGCAAGGAATTCTTCATGAGCTTTACGAGACCCACACCTGCTATGGTTCAGCACATACGACCTTTGTATATCACGGCGGAAATTGGCGGCACCAAGGTTAGCAAAATCATGGTCGATACCGAAGCCGCGGTTAATGTCATTACTACAAGGACCATGCAGCTCCTCGGAATCAAGAAAGACAAGATACAGTCCACTTCCCTCACGCTTAAGAACTTCGCGGGAACTGTAACGAAGACACTGGGCCTACTATTCCTTTGTATCAAGGTCGGCCCCTCAAAGGGGGTTTATGCTTTCTTTGTTATAGATTGTTACGCAGCTTACAGCGCCATTCTAGGCCGGGGTTGGATTCACCGGAGCTATTGTGTTCCATCTACTCTCCACCAGGAACTGATTATGTGGAACAGGGTTACTAATAAGGCTGAGGTGATTAAAGCTGATCCTCGCCCATTCCTTGTGTCCGCGAATTATGTAGATGTCAGGTACTACTTGGAGCCAATCGCTCCATTGCAGGTCAGTGGCATCGACAATAAGGGCAACCTCACAGGGGTGACGGCTTCTGAGTTGGCACAGTGGGGGCTCATGCTCGCGAAAGAAGACCTGGAAAGGCCTGGCCATGCTGTGCTCAATACTTTGAATACTTAATGGATTACGACCTTCCAGAGGAAGGGATAGAGGCCTTCCATTCTTTGTACGAAAGGCTATCCTCGTACTTGGTGGAAAAAGAGGCCTATGATCGAGTCGCGACTCTAGAAATTGTTAATGAAGAGTTTTCTGACCACAAAGAGGAGGAAGAAGAGATTCAACTCGCCCCAGCGGCATTGGATGACACACCTCCGAAGGTTAGGGATCCTACTGAAAAGGTCAATCTGGGAACCATTGATGAGCCCATGGAAGTGGCTATAAGCACGTATTTAGAGCCTAGCGAGAAATAGAGGCTCATTGACTTATTGTTGGAATACAAGGACTGCTTTGCGGAAAAATACGAAGACATGCCTGGCCTGTCACCAGACTTGGTATGCCACCAGCTGCCAACGCTGCCCGATAAGAGGCCTGTGAAGCAAGAGCCGTAAAGAATGAACTCAGAGACCCAAGTTCTGGTCAAAGAGGAGGTCGAGAAAATGCACAAATCAGACATCATCAGGGTGGCCAAATACAATAAGTGGCTATCAAATATAGTGCCTGTTCGCAAGAAAAATGGCAAGATGAGGGTTTGCGTGGATTATAAAGACCTTAATTTGGTTACCCCCAAAGACGTCTACCCCATGCTGGTCGCGGACATGTTGGTAGACGCAGTTACAGGGCATGACCTATTGTCCTTCATGGACGGAACAACAGGATATCACCAGATTCCGGTCACGGAGGAGGATAGGCACAAGACCGTGTTCCGTTGCCCAGGGTTCGCGGGCGTCTTCGAATATGTGGTCATGCCCTTTGGACTGAAGAATGCTGGGGCCACCTATTAGAGAGCCATGAACCTGATCTTCCATGACATACTTGGAAAGATCTTAGAGGTTTACATTGATGACGTGGTCGTGAAATCTAAGAAACGAGGGGACCACATTGCAGATCTCAGAAAGGGTCTTCGAACGCATGCGGCTACACAAGCTCAAGATGAACCCTGCCAAGTGCGTTTTTGGAGTTCAGGCAGGTGACTTTCTGGGGTTCATTGTCCATTAGAGGGGCATTGAGGTCCCTGAGGATAAGGCCAATGCGGTTATCAACGCGTCTCCCTCACAAACGAAGAAAGAATTGCAGCGCCTACTAGGTAAGATTAGTTTCCTGCGATGCTTCATCTCTAACTCTGCTGGGAAAATCCAGCCTTTTTCCCCATTGCTAAAACTGCAAGGACAAAGTGAGTTCGTTTGGGAACATAAACATCAAGAGGCTTTTGACAAAATCAAGGCCTATTGAGCGAGCCCGCCAGTGCTCGTTCCTCCCAGAGCCGGATTTCCATTAAAGTTGTATATTTCAGCAGCTGAGGCTTCCATTGGCAGCCTACTCACTCAGGACGATGAAGAGGGCGTAGAGCATGCCATCTTCTACCTCAGTAGGACACTCACAGATTGCGAAACAAGGTACACCCCAATGGAAAAGTTGTGTCTTACGCTCTACTTCTCAGCATGCAAATTGCGACACTACATGTTATCCTTTACTACTTGCATCATCGCTCAAGCCGATCTAGTCAAGTATATGCTATCGCGGCCTATCCTACGACGTCGCATTGGCAAGTGGGTGCTCGCTTTGTCAGAATTTTCACTACAGTATGTCCCACAGAAAGCAGTCAAGGGGCAAGCCATCGCAAACTTTCTGGCACATCACCCTATCCTGGACGTCCCCGTAGTGAGAGATTTAGAGGTTGCAGCTGAAACTTTAGATCACTCGGACTTGGCATGTTTGCCAGAGTACGCCGCGCTATATCAAGCCACTGTCTCACTCCAACCCTGGGTTCTATATTTCGACGGCTCATGAACGGATACACTAGCAGGGGCAGGAGTCGTTTTGGAGAACCCAGCCGGCGATCGGATTTCCTACTCTTTCCAGTTAGAGTTCTGGTGCACCAATAACCAAGCAGAGTATGAAGCCCTCATTATAGGCCTAGAAGTGTTGCTGGAACTAGGTGTTAGAGACATCCAAGTCCGCGGAGATTCGTTGCTCGTGATCAATCAGCTGCGCGAGAAGTTCAGATGCACAAGTTATCTTCTTGCACCATATTTGGATCATGCACTTGAGATTTTGGACCAATTTGATGACGTGGACTTGGAACATATTCCTCGTGAGCGCAACTTTGCTGCCAATGAGCTCGCCCAGCTGGCTACAGGAATCACTTTGAAGTATGGTGTTCGCGAGCGCATTCTAAAAGTCGAGCGCCGCACGTTGCCTTCATGGCTGGCGAGGCCTGACCCACCTGATGAACCAACGATGGCTGTCTTAGACCCTATTGATGTGGACTGGCGAGTCCCTTTGATCGCCTACCTTAAGCAGCCAGACTCCTCCACTGATTGGAAAATCCACTTTCTCGCGCTTAATTATTTTCTCAGGGATAATGAGCTGCGGCGACGCGGCGAGGACGACATCGATTTCAGGTCTGTATATGGCCGCGAAGCGAAGCTATTAATGCGAGAAGCACACGCCGGGGTCTGTGGAGCCCATCAAGCAGGCCCCAAGATGTGATGGTTAATCAGGAGACATGGGTATTATTGGCCCAGTATTTTGAAGGACTGCATCGCGTTCGCGAAAGGCTGCCAAGATTGCCAGGCTCATGGCCCAGTCCAGCACATTCCCAATAATCCCATATAGCCTATTATTAAGCCATGGCCTGCGCGAGGCTGGGCGCTGGATTTGATTAGCATGATTCATCCTCATTCATCCCTCCAGCATAAGTTCATCATCGTCGCTACCGATTTCTTCACCAAATGGGTAGAAGCTGAGCCTTTGAAAGAGGCTTCTGGAGCCACGATCTGTCATTTCATTTTCAATCATATTATCTGCAGGTTTGGCGTTCCGGAAGTGCTGGTTTCCGATAGGGGGCAGCGTTTATAGGACGTGATATGCAAGAGCTTGTCACTGACTTCGGTATCCAGTTTGTTCACTCTACTCCTTACTATGCCCAATCCAACGGCCAAGCAGAAGCCAGTAACAAGGTTATCATCATCACTTTTCTGAAGAAGATGCTTGCGGAGAATCCTCGCCAGTGGAATGAAACACTGTATGAAACGTTATGGGCTTATCGCACTTCCAAGCGGAACCCTACTACCACCACACCCTATGCTCTGATGTTTGGCCATGATGCAGTTTTACCTTTGGAGATCAATGTTCAGTCCCTACGCGTCCAGGATCAACATCATTTGATTGGTGAAGACTATGTCCAGGCTATGTGGCAGGAGCATGAAGATCTTAGCGAGAGGAGCTTGGAGGCTTTGGACAGCCTGGTGATGGAGAAACAACGCATCGCTCGCGCCTATGATAAGAGGACACGCGGGCGTAGCTATAAGGAGGGTGACCTCGTTTGGAAAGTCGTTTTGCCGCTAGGCGAGAAGTTGACTGGTCGCGGTAAGTGGACTCCGCGCTTGGAAGGACCCTTTGTGATTCACAGAATTCTCGATCGCGGGGCATTTCACCTTCAAGATTTGGACGGCGAACTCCATCGCAACCCAATTAATGGCAGGTTCTTGAAGAAATATTACCCAAGTGTCTGGGAATTTGAGGATCCCCCAGATCCACCTGTCCCTGGGACAGGGGGGCAAACATAGTCTTACTGTGTTCGCATCCTCCCTTACATTTAGGCCTCCTCAGTGGCCTCATTCTCATGTATTCGCTTCACCTAGTAAGACTAGGGGGCAACACTCTATGCATTCAGGCTTTGTATTCGCGGCCTTCAAATGTTCTTTGTTTTCTCTGTATTATGTTTAAATTTTTTGAGTTTTCGAGTTTTTCGAACTTCGAACAATTTCTTCGATTCTTTTGACAATAAGTGTTAAGAGTATGAGCACGTTTAACACGGCCTATACCAAAGGCCTTACTATATAATAGAACAGTTGAAAATATCAAAAGAAATATATTCATATTTATAAAATGGCTTTGCGGCCAAAAGCAATACAAGTATACTCGCGAAAGTTACATTTGCAGAATTATAAAGCCAAAAGTGGCTGAAAATCATAGGATTTCAGATCCTCTAAAAGCTTCTGGATCTTCTGGGTTTTCTGTCAGGAGGGGGTCAGTGAGATGATCACTCTTACTCTTCCTCTCTTCACCCTCCTCAAATACTCTTCCTCTCTTCACCCTCCTCAAATCTGAGCTGCAGCTGCTATCGTCTGTACTGCAAGGAGAGGGAAAGAAATAATTATCCCAACCTCTCCTGTCGTCCATCCTCCGGGCTGAAAGCGGTCATCAGAGGAGAGCGTAGCCCAGTTGCCCCATCTCCCTCCAGAACAAAACGAAAGTTCGATCCGCTAAGTCCAGGAGGTAGGGCACCGAAGAAGAGCGTACGGCCTTGGGTGGCCTCCCACCCTTCTTCGACTTGCTTTGCGCGAGGAAACCTAAGGAGAGGGATTCCTCAGAATGTGGTATCCCGCAGTAGGAGCGCCGTGTGTTCTCCAGCCTAACTGAAACCGGTGAATCCCATCCAGGATATCAGAAAACCAAAGACACGCGGTGGACCTGAGATTAAGCCATAAGGCTTATCCAGGAATTGAGATTTCGCCATAAGTCTTAAGGTTCAGAGGCTAGAGGTGGAGTCGTGGGGGGAAGATTTCAGGAAAAGAAGGAAGAGAAATAGGGCTTGCAAGGTTATTTCTGGGTAAGCCATGGTTGCGTGTATCTTCGTTTCCCCAAGTACGATATTTATAGGGCCAACCTCAATGGCCTCAGCCCTTTGATAGACGGTTGGAGTAGATTCAATGCCATCAATAGAGCCATCAATAAAATTGAATGCTATGATCTCGGAAATGAAGGAAGATTAAAGACGCATAGGAAACGGAACGGTCTTCAAGGAGGTAACCGCTCCATTTTGAGATTATCTTTTTAAAACGGTTTTAATGAGCAGATAAGGAAAATTGAATGCTTAATTGCCTACTGTTAATGCTCAAAGTCTGGCGGTAGCCAAGCCTTCGTTTAACGCGGGTCCGGCGGGCGGACCGCTACTCTGTATACTTGGTGATTCCTGCTAGCTGCCAAATGAAAGGCAGGGCGTCAGAGGGAGACCGCGCTGGGCGGTCTTCACTTCTCCGATGCCTAAGTCAGTTGATATATATAGGCAGCATAGTAATAAATGAGAATTAATGCGTAATTTAATGAAGGGAGAAGAGAGGACCTTTTATAGGTGAGGAGAGGTCTGATCTTCTCCTTGTTTTCGATGTGGGACTGATGTGCTTCAGTTCCCAGTTTCAGTAGCTTCTGATGCCGTCTTGGCAGAGTGCGTGGCGGCGCGTCAGCGGTGATCCTGGGGAACTCTTGTGCCCCGGCCGTGGCCCGCCTGGCTGCCTATCTGTGGGTTACTCCTTTGATGATAGTTGGTACCTCTGGCGGTACGATGAGTGTGTCTGATTATAGCTAATTATGCTTTGCAACGTACATGTAGGTACACCTGCAAAATTTAAAGAAGTATTTGGGCCAGCAAAGCGGGCTAAATAACTAAATAGTATTAATATTAATATTGTTCATACAAAATAATGGGCCTAACACTAGAGGCCTAAAGGCCCCGGCCTGAATAAGTTAGACGGAGGAAATGTTCGTCCAGGCGAAAGCCAGCGTCAGCGGCGGATTGTTCGGCTTGTTGTACTTCTCCGCGAGCTTGGGCCAGGTTTTGAGACAGCGTCTCAGAAACGGCTAAGGGTTGCTCCAGTTGAGGTTCCTCATAGGCAAGCCTGGCCCTGACAGTGGTGAGTTGGCCTGAAGTTCCTGGATCTGGGACTGAAGGTGATTCTTCGCGACCCTCAAGTCTCTAATAAGGATGGCCCGCTCACCCAGGAAATCTCGCAGGTTGTCCATTTGTTGGGCAATGGCCTGATAGTGTGCCTGGGCCTACCTGGCCGATTCCAGTCGCGGTCATTTTCTCATTAAGCCACCTGGGGAGATCATCTAGCAGCTTATCTATGTCGCGGAACTGGGATTCAGTAATGGCACCTTCGCGGAGAAGTACTCGGAGGTATTCTAAAGCCCTGGTGGGAGTGCTAGGCGTCAAAATGTCATGACCTAGGAGATGGTGAAGGCCTTCCTTAGCGTCATCTACGACTCCAGGTGGAGTTACTTCAAGCATGCTAGCCAACCGCTCTAGTCTGGACGGAGGAGCTTGTTGAGGAACGGGAACAGCGACAGGAGCCTCAAGAGGATCCGCGACAGGAACCGCCTCTGGCACTAGCTCGGGGTTCGCTCTTTCCCCCGCTTCAAGTACTTGGGGGGCAGGTTCCTGGTCAACCACATTTTCGCCAACTAGCTCAGCGAGGTTTTCGCCAGCTGTTGCCTCGGCAGCGACAACCATCTCCTCATTTGGAGCAAGGTTCTAATCCTAAAAAGAGGTGTTAACATGTCAAAAGGATTAAGGCGGGAGTCAGAATAAAGGTGGCTATGAGAAGACATACCTCTTCAGCAATTGGCTCGCGAGGAGTTTCTGAAGCACTGAGAAGGATGGGAGTTTCTGTTGCCGTTTGTTCCTGGGCAGCCTCGATAGTGTCTGGAACCGAGTCAGGGGCTATTTGCTCCAAGATATTAACTGCAGTTGGTTGCTCGCTAGGGGTATCAGGAGGCGGTGTTCTTTCTTTAGCCTCAGGCGAGCTGTCGTCTAGGATTTGTACTGGCACCAGAGCCGATCGCAAATCGCGCGCGGCATTGATAGGAAGTGGAGGGTTGACCGAATCAGGTGGTGCTTGGCATGGGCTTGCGAAGAGGTTGCTCCTCCGCCAGCGGTGGACGATCCTTCCCCAATTTGCCTTGAGGAGCTTGTGGATCTGTGACGAACCTACAAGTGTGAAGCATTATGGGTTCTGACATAAGAATAAAATGAGGGTTTCAGTGCTTATTTTAAGTGCTCGCTTTAAGTTTGTATTACCAGTCAATCAGCGAGTGGTTCGTCTTCTACCCACTGGTCAATCCGGGGGTTGGAGTGACTGCGCTTGCGGGCCAGAGCGGCGGCAATCTATTAAGATTGAGGAAGTCAGATTAGACTCTGAAAGAGAACATCAAGATAATAGGCTCTGAGGGACTCCTTACCGTCTGCGGGTCGTCATCGTCAGAAGCGTCTTCGACTTCAGGCTCCGTCGCTATTGCTTTTTGTTTCGCGGCATGACCGGTGGCCGGAGTAGCATCAACTGCTTGACTACCGGAAGGCCGCATACTTCTCCGCTGCAATAAAATATGAGTTAGAGGAATAAAGGAGTGAAAACAGAGGGAGAAGAATGGAGAACATGCTAAGGAAATTACCTCTTGAGAAGGCTCGCGGATTACGATTCCGGCTTGAGCAGGACCCGGGGCTCGCGCAGGTCGCGGAGCCGGCACAGGTTGCGGAGGTTGTGCTTCATCCTCAGGGAAGCGAGCAAGAAACTCAGTATCAGCTTCATAGGGATACCTCAAGTCTTGGAATAGGGTCGCGAAGAGCTCATCATCCCGCTGTTTCCAACAATTAACAGAAACTTCTTACCACCATTGGTCGTAGTCCTCAGCGACCCCATCGACGGGAACGATCTCGTTGGCCCAGTTTGGAAGGTCAACCAGTGCGAGCATGCTTTGGGCTGGTGGAGGCCCGGTTGTGGGGCCAATTCTGCGCCAGGAAGTGTTGTAGTTCCAGGCGTCATAGAGGGGGAATGACACTAACTGGATCAAGTCGAGTTGGCGAGCGAAGTGATTGGGGGCATAAAGCTCGTAATTGAGTTCATCAGCGGCAAAGATACTTTTATGTTAAATAAAAACGAAAACCCTAATTCATCGACCATTTGAATTCTAAACCTTGATTTCTCCTTGGAATCAACCTAGATTCCACCACTATCATTGTTTCCACAATTCTAACATTCTAGAATAAAAATGAAGGAAATTCAATAGTCGGATTTCCATAAATCGACATCCGAGAACCCGAACTTAGAAATTCTCCGATTAATATCCAACATCCACCAAATTCAACCAAAATACAACAACACCTTCATACAATAGTTATCATTTACCATTTAAATGACTAGTAAACTGGTAAATTAATGTACGAGAGGTAACAACGCTTTAATCTGATATATACGGATCTAAGTATCTGAATACATAAATATCACAGGTGGCCCTAAGAGCTTCTAGGTGTGAAAACCCCATACCCAGGTTCATCCGCCGATACTGATTGGAGCTTAACTCCCAATCTATTCTTGGTGAAAATGCAGAAAGCGTTTAAACGTGATCTCCCAGCATAGATAAGTCTCTGAGCCTAAAAAGCCTTTAAATGCATATCAAATACAAATTGGACTTGTTGTCACAAAATAGTAAATAAGAATAGTCGCACAGCCTAACAGAGGTTTCGAATAGCCGCGTGAGAGCACAAACACCACGAGATAGTTCCCTCTTCGGCCGCGTTGTCTTTATGATTACTGCCGGACAGGCACTCCAATGGCCGGGGGTGAGGTCGGGAGGGAAGATGGTTATAGCTTATGGTTTGACAGGCTAGTTTTGACTGCAGGCATGGGCGGCTTTTCTGGGCGTCCGTGGTGGTTTGCCTTGTAGGGACGGAGCGATCCAGCGGCGGCGTGAATCGTGGGAGTCTGGCGACGATGTGGCCGGTGGGGCTCGGGGCTGGACGCTGCACGACAGAAGCTCGGGGCTCGAGGTTGTGCTGGCTTGTGGCAGAGCTTGATGGCGCGGTTTGGGGCGAGGCTGGTTTCGTGGGCGGGGCTCAAGGGCGGCGCTGCACAGCCTACTGCAGGCGTGGTGGAAGGGTGGTCTGGGTTTGGTCAACCCTAGCGTGCTGGGCCATGGTTTGGGCCTCTTCTCTTTGGGGCTGCCCTATTGGGCCTTTTATTTAGACTTAGGGTTTTTTTAGCCCTAAGCCCAATTCTAGGATAGTAATTTTATTACTTTCAATAAGTCTCTAATTTTTTAGGGAGCTACGCACTTTTGTGCCTCTAGCGAATCTTCCGGAATAGCCGATGGAAGATTCATGCTATTTCGATGTATTTAATGTCAAATGAGTGACCTAGTTCTATGTACCACTGTGAGTACTAACACATCTTCTTGTCTGTCTATAGATGGCAGCGGAAGGGTATGTAAGGGCTATTCTGGCTTTTGATCAATATATTGGCTACTGCCTTCTTTTTTTTAAAAAAAAAAAGAATAATCAAATAAAGATCTCAATCACAAAAGATCACTGAAGTAAATTGTTTTATAATCTTTTAAGATACAAAATACTAAACCAAACATTATCTTATTAATCATCAAATTCTCCACTTTACTTTAAAAAAAAAAAAACAGAAGTTGATTGCAATAGGTCAACAACCAAATGGCTAGAGAAGACACTTAAGAATAGAGAAACTGGTAGGCAAACAACCAATTCTCTACCCAAGCACCGCAACTCATTACAGTCCTAGGAAAGCTCACTTACAAGCAAGCCTAGTTCGAACAAAAATAGCCTCGCCTCCTAAGGAAACATTAATCATCTATACCCTCACCTGCCTACATGTAATTGTGGTACACATGAAACATAGAACAAAAAGCTCCTAGAAGCTATTCCTGCACACATTAGACTTGAAAAAGCCAATCTTATTTAAGATAATTACCGACTCCTGTAATAGTCATGATCCAAAAATGATGGGTCCTGGACCATACATTGATCCAACTGCCCAAGAAAGTCTACCTCTTAGGTCAGGCCTACCCTCAACAATAAGTGATAAATGAGGGTGGCAAGGCACTCTCCCTACAAGCCCACAAAAATGAGCCAAACAACTCAAATTTGAGCCCATGCACAAAGGCCTAAGCCTAAACCCGAGTAAATTGGGTAGAAGCCCTAGCCTGCCTCTGCCAGACCATCGCCGCCACCGCCAAGCTTTCTAGTGGCCAGCCTTTCCAATACCCCATCAACACCGAATCTATAAGAGATTTTGTTACCTCCCTCTACATGTCGGAATCGCTCTACTGCCCGCCAACCGTACGCCTTCTCCTACTTGGAATCAACCTTCACCTCCAACGTTGTTTCTCGCCTTGATGCTGCTTCAAATGTCAATCAGCAAAACAAAACACCTTGGGCCAATTCCAAATCGCTTTGTCGAAGCCTGCAAACCTTAGAGATTCGGCCTCAACCTCGATCTGCCTCCTGCGTTGTAGAAATGTTGATCACCAACCTCCAATCTACGCCATGGCACCCAGTGTTATTCACGATTATCTACGAAGCCTCATCGGATCGAAGAAAAAAAAAACAGACAGCAAACAGAAGGCACATCTGCCGCAACACTTTGCTCGAAACCCTAGGGCTCTACTTTAACATATAATTGGTTGTTGATACTTGATATCCCCGAAATTCTCCACTTGCTTGCTACTTAGAAGACTAATTTTATTTTCCTTCATTTGAGTGATCTTCTTTATAATCTAATTAAAAAAGAAAGTTAACCAATGTGGGCTGGTTCAACTGGTATTATTGTGCTTATTGTTGATCCCCAATCCAAGTTCGATTTCCGTTGCCAGCAATTTTGTGTTAGGTTGTGCGATTTGTAAATCTTCTACATAAATCCGTACTCGAGGGTTGTGGAGACAAGTGTGTGTCCCACTTCAATCCTTCAGAATTGAGGTCGTAGATTTGCCCTGGCGTAGAAGTGTATGATACGCTTTCTCCCTCCAAACTACTTCAGACCAGAAAGTTGAGACTTGAGAGTATGTAGTACCTTTTTTTGTTTTTTGGTCTCAAAGAATATGTAGTGACTTAAGAGTATGTCAATCACAACTTGGTGAAAAAAATTATAAAAAAAAAAAATGAAAACACCAATTTGGAATTTGGCCGGAGTCCATTAAATTATTCACTGTAGTTGTAGATGTAGATGTGGATGTTACCTAAAGGTGCAGATGCCCCAAACTACGACTCTCTCTAACATTCTAACACTCTGTAAGCTCCAAAGAGTAAGACCAGCACAGATCTGAATCGCGCCCCCTAGATCTCATAATCCAGCTCTTCCCGCTTCATTTCCTTAAGGTTACTCTCTGCTTCTTCTTATACTACTACTCTTTGCTTTCCTTTATCGCTCTCTACGTCCACGCTTTCAATGCAAAAGAGTCAACTTTTGTTCACCACGTAGTTTCTCACTGCTTAATCGATCTGAAATCGTTATCATTTTCTGTAAGCAATTGGCTTTTCATGCATGTATATTGGTTTCTTAGTGATTTTTTTGGCTGCCTGATATATGGGGCTGGTATTATTTGCACAAATTTTGAGCTATTTGGCATGGATGGTTCGATTGCTTAATCAAGTTCGATTCTTTAATATGGTATTTGAAATGCTGAACTGAAAGGGGTTATGGGTCTTACTCATTTGAATTAGAAAGCTGGCAGTGTGTAACTGTGTATGTGCTTGAGTTGATGTTAGGAAAGATTGAATATTTTGAGAGATGTATGATATTAGAGACGTAGGTATATTTGAGGTATTGGGGACTATTTGATGTAAAGTTTGAAATTTGAACTATTCTGACTTTAATTTTGATACCCAGCTGACATCTTTCACATGTTTTCTGATATCTGGAAATAGTGCGTTGGCTTTTGTAGCATTTTAGATATTTTCTACATTTCAAATGTGGGAACCTCTGTGGCTGAATCTTTGATGGTTGATCCCGATGTAATTGGATCTATATGGAAAAAATTTGAGTTTAGTGAGTGGTGAACTGGGAGGGAAATGTTTCATGCTAGGCACTTGGAAATACTGTGAAGTTCTGTTTTAACTCATTTTGGTTTTTGCAGACCCACTGCTATTATATAAACATGTCCAGGAGGCCAGTAAATCCTTCTAGGCGCATTGGTGATGGTGGAAGCATCCCCCTTGTGGGTGCGGTGCAGGCCAAAGCACGCTCATCACCTTTACTGTCTGTAGTGCTTGTGCTTGTGGTACTTTCCCTTACCATCTATTGCTATTCATCCCCACCGTCAAAATTAAATAGTCATATCTCTGTATCATTATTCCTTATCCTTATAGCTAGTCTTGCTTATAGCATAGACAATAGATAATCCCAGATTAACCAAAAATAGAAAACAGTCCTATCATAATTGAGCACAAATAGATGACCAAAATGTCTTTCCATCTTTTTCAATCCTGATTATTATTCTGTAATTTCAGGGTACAATTCTTCTTGTCTGCTATGCTTTTAGCGGGTCAGGTTTGTAATTCACTTGACAACTCTGTTACTAGTACATAGGGTTAAAGTAATTTATATTTCCTTTTGCTTCTATTGAAAAAAAAAACTAACAGCTCAAGTTCACAATGATTACTTCTCTGCATGATAGGTGGAGCGAGCAGTAAACAGGCTGTGATTAAACTTGAAGGTAATATTCACGTTCCATTCGTTTTCTAGTCTCCATGCCTCTAAATCATTTTGGTTATTAGGTGCAGTTTGCAAGTGCATATTGCATCAAAGAGAGAGCCTCCAGTGGATTGCATCATACTTTAAATAAACTTTCTGCTGACATTTGTAGAAATCCTAACCTTGTCTTCACACGTTACTATGCCTGGCAGTGTGATTTTAACATGAAATGTCAGAATTCCTTTATTGTGTATGTCAAGTTTCTCAGAATTCAGAAGACCTCTCCCAATTCTTATATCTTTATATGTTTATAATGATGTATATCAGATTTTGTGGTGGAAGATAGTATAGTTTAGATTTTGTGATGAATTTGTATACAGTATGGTCCTAGAGGCACAAGGTTTGTTGAATTAATCCTGAAGCAGCTAAGACTCACTCAGTTCATGTGTTCAGTTGTTTTAGAATTTAGACCATGCAAATCCTAGGCTTTCACAACTCTTTGCCATGAGAGATGATTAGTTCTCCGACTTGTTTGTGATGAACTGTTAGCATACAGGTTTTCTTCAGTCAGAGTATCTATTTACAGTATGAAATGTAAATGCAGGTGGTGTTTCTTGTACATATGAAGTTCAGAGAGCAATACCTATACTGAAGAAGGCATATGGTGATAGTATGCATAAGGTATTGCATGTAGGCCCTGAAACGTGTTCAGTGGTATCTAAATTATTAAAAGAGGAGGATACTGAAGCCTGGGGTGTGGAACCATATGACTTGGAAGATGTTGATTCAAATTGCAAGAGTCTTGTGAGCAAAGGCATTGTGCGTGCTGCTGATATAAAGTTTCCTCTGCCATACCGGGCAAAATCATTTTCTCTGGTAATAGTATCAGATGCATTGGATTACTTGTCTCCAAAGTACCTCAACAGAACTCTTCCAGAGTTAGCAAGGGTATCTGCTGATGGCGTTATTATATTCTCTGGTAAAATTTTCTTATTCAGCTTGTATGTTTTCACTTACATTTTGACGTACCCAAAAGTGACATCTTTAATTAAACAACAACTATCAGTCTGCACTAGCTGATTCCATTTGACAGACAGAAACCAAAGTCGATTAATCTGTACCTGTGAAAATTGTTCCAATTTATACTCTTACTCTCTTCCTAAATCTGCTTTACCATGAGCTCACTAATTGAAGGCCCTCTGATGAATGGCTGAAATATGATTTGAGAAAACCTTCTATTGATAGCTAATTGACCCTGATGCTTGTGCTAATAAAGCATAAAATTTAATGATCTCTTTCCATTTCCATTTGTAGGTTATCCAGGTCAACAAAGAGCTAAAGTTGCAGAGCTATCCAAATTTGGCCGTCCAGTAAGTAACTAATTTTTTTATAATATAACAAACTTCATTCCTATGGAAACGCTATATTTCGATTAGTAGTTTTCATTGGCTTGCCTTTGTTCTATGTTTGTGGAAACTTTTAAATTCCTATATAGATGTGAAAATTTAATTTTGACGATGACAATTAGGCCAAATTGCGAAGCTCGTCCTGGTGGATAAGATATTTTGTTCAAACAAGCTTAGAAGAGAATGAAGCAGCCTTGAAGAAGTTTGAACAGGCTTCATTAAAGAGATCTTATAAGCCAGAATGTCAAGTTTTCCACCTAAAGTCATACCATTGAGAATCACAGCACTGTATTTTTCACTGTATCAGCCTGTAGGTGAAAATGAATACGCTCAAGTCTTCAGCGCACAAAGGGTAACTTTATATTTTTGTGATACGGAGCCTCACTGCGTGCTCCTTTATGTGACGAGATCTTCTATAGATGTGTATTGAAGAATGATTTCCCATGAATTGGGTGTCATCATCACTTTGTATTCTTTTATATGATGTATTTTGCCCAACATTGCTGCTTCTTCTTGTTGCAATGATAGATTTGTTAGAATCTTCAGATATACTTCTGTTGATTATATTTAGAAGACAAAGTTATATCGTTTTAGTGACCAATCTAATTATATCTTTCGATGCATTTCCTAAATGGATGTCAATCTTCTGCCTCTTACATAATTGGGTAGAATTAACTTTACCATATGCAATTCATCCACACACTGACACATATGAACCACCCACTGTTGTTTTTCTTCTTCTCCACATCATTTCTTAATAGAAAAAAGTCGATTCACAGCTAGGAACATGAAAAAGACTGCTGTGACAAATGAAGCCATAACAACCCCACTATGTGCCGGCAAAGGTCATTTGAACCATCACCATCATCGATGGATCTTCAACAGCAAGTTTACTCTACTGTACATATGCATACATGACGTACGAGCAATTACGTTTATCATTGAAGACTTGACTCCTTAAACGAAAACTCATTTTACTACGTCGAGGACATCATTTACGGCTTCTTGTCATACTAGTCTTGGTGCTATCGCCTGAGATCGAATCGTATCATGACTCGGTTCAGATCTTATAGCTACATAACAAATCCAATGACTAAACAATCACATATTATCCGTTATTGTTATTGAAACTCTATCAACTGGTGTAGTAATTTATCATGTGTTGTATCAGATAGTGTCTAAAGCTCAGATCAATACCTTCCTCCAATACTCCGAACAAAGAATCAAAGAATTATTAAATACGTTTCAGAGAAACTAAGCTAGAGCTAAGACCAAGACTAGGAAAAACTACGGTTGCTACGCGTTTCGGACGCGAAATGATGAGCTATTCTATTTGTGCCCCACTCCTCCCGGGCCCTGCACTGTCGTATTGTTATTATAGTTAGTTTAGCCTTCTACCCTCGTACTAGTTACTACTGGAAATTGATTATATTAAAGACATCGTCCTCCATCTTATACATGTTGGCGATACCTAACTTGCACGTTCCATCACGATGATGAATCAATTCTTCATGTCTTTCTTTAACAATCACCTGATTTGAACCTTCATCTTATTTTTGGAAACAGAAAAAATTATTCCAATTTTTTTTTTTTTATCTTTGTATTCGTATGGTCGATAAGTAGTGGCGGAGTCAGAACTTTATCTTAATTTATCTTTAGAAGTTGAAAGAAAAAATTTGTCGGAACTCAAAAGACCATAACAAAACATAAATAAAAGAAATAGTATTTTAAAATAAAATTACTTTCTAATTTGTTTAAAATCAATTTTCCATTATGGTTTAGGGGTGCTAATGTTCAAAAGAAATGAAAAAAATAGTGTTCTCATATGTTGCACCTGCAAGTAGACCTGTAAATGGACCGAGTTTAGAGTGGATCGATCTAAATTTGAATTTATTTCGTAACAACAAAATTCAACCCTACCCGATCTGTTAACCCGGTGGATCATTAATAGCTCAATCTAAATCCGTATTTGGCGGATTAACAGATACCCGGTCCATTAATCCGATCCATTTATTATAATAAATATTCTTAATTTTGAATTATAATATTAAATTTTTCATTATGACACTTCATAAAACTTCAATAAAACATTTAAACAAAATGAAGAGTATCACTGAATCTTGAATTAAATAACCAAAATATTTCTTAGGACAGTACAGTAAGCGAACTATATATTGTATTTATAAAATAAATAATGTTGAATAATTATAAAAACGGACTGAATCATTAACGGATCAGATCAATCTAAATATGTTTGATCCGTTAAACAAACGGATTAATGAATTGAGACCATTATCGAATAAACATATCAAATTTTCAATTTAAACTCATCTAATAACAATGGATCCGGATCAAAATCCTGATAAGTCTACTTGCAAACAGGAATCCAAAGGTGGTTCTAGTTAGATCTCCAAATTTGATATTTGGACCTTCAACTTTTTTCAATTATTAATAGACTTTGTCAAGTTATATGAAAAGACAAATAAGGACAAAGAGAGAAAAATGGAAAAATTAATAAATAAATACTCTTCTTACCTCCTCCAACCAAATATAACATTCAATTAAATTATTTTTTTTCTACGAAATTTCCTTATATTGCCTATATAGTTTTATAATTTACCTAAAACAATTAAGTAAAAATAATAATTTCTATACATGGCCCATCATTTAATACAAAAGTAAATTCAAAACAATCTGATTTGATTTTTTTTTTAAAACTAAATTAATTGAATATTATGATATAATTATTACTCGATCTTCCAACCCAAAACCCTTGAAATCTTTCTTTTAGCAAATTCAAAGGGATTCCAACAACATATCAAGATCGATAACTAACCCTTTGATTAATTTTGGTGGAGGAGAGACCTACTTATAAGAGAACAATATCATGTGATTTTGATTCATTATTCTTCTCGTGGTTGAAGATAGAGATAAAAAGTAGAGTAACAAATTATTGTATCTCATATTCAAGGGTGTTTTTGTAAAAATAAGGAGGTCTACTTAGCCTTTCAAGTATTCTAAAAAGTAAATTAGAGATACATTTCCAAATAACAAATTTGGAGGTCCAACTAGAACCATCCTGGAAATAACAAATTTGGAGGTCCAACTAGAACCATCCGAATCTAATAGGTGACAATTAAAAAAGCAATAATGTCATTGTCTACTGTGTTGAGATTGCAACATGAATCATGCTGAAAATAAAGTCAATATATATAATTCGCTACCAACATAATTTTTTTTCAATCTGACGTGAGGCACGGAACCCAACTGATCCCAACGTCCCTCTGCCTCTAGTGAACAAGCTTGATCGTTTACTATAAACCTATACTTGGATGTCGTAGCCAAAATTAGGAATCGGTAGAGTACTCGTGTAAGGCACTTTGCGTATCAGTAATCTTCCTCAATGACATCAAAGTTTTGAATTCATGTAGTTGTTGCTTAAATCTATCGAAAAACATAGACAAAGACTCTTAACCAAGACTCATCACAAACAGCCAGAGACTAAAAAAATATAGTCTTTGTATATATAGAAACTAAGCACAGAAGGGTGGTTGGCTACTTGGCTACCCCAGGCTGCGCCTCCCCCATGTGCTACTGGCAATGGCGTCGAGAAAAAGAGAAACACACCGCGTACGAATATTCTTTAACAAAAGCATTTAACCAAGGATAAGAGACAAACTAGAGCATCATACCCCCCCACTCCACAACTTGGCTACTTGCCCTATAAATAGTCTCATATTCCTAGGCCTTTCTCGACTCCATCACCTCATTTATATCTTCTAAATCTCTCTTACTCGATCAGAAAATGGCTTCCGGCTACGAAGTAGAGGTCACAATTTCTTCCGCCAAAGACCTCAAAAACGTGAATTGGCGCCACGGAGAGCTGAAGCCCTACGCTGTTGTTTGGGTGGATCCAAACAATAAATGCTCCACCCACGTGGACGAATACGGCGACGACTCACCCACGTGGGATGAGACGCTCTCGATCCCGTTACGGGGTCCCGTCGAGGACTCGACCCTTTTCGTGGACATCATCCACGTCAAGGGGGGTGAGGACGTCAAGCCGTTGATCGGATCCGCAAAACTCCCGCTTAGGGAGGTCCTCGATGACGTGGGGCTTGAGGCACCGTCCGTTCACAAGTTGAAGCTCAAGCGCCCCTCGGGTAGGCCCCACGGGAAGTTGGAAGTCAAAGTCACAGTTCGCCCGCCCCGTTACCAAGCACCTGACCCGTATCACGCCCCCGCGCCCTACGGGTACGGGATCCCACCGCCGCAGTCGAGAGACTACGGCGCACCGCAGCAGTATAATTACCAATACGCCCCTCCTGCCCAACCCCAATATTACCAAAGCAGCAGCGTCCCACAAGCAGGGTACGGTTACAATCAGCCATCTTACGATCAGAGTCAGTATGGGAGTGGCGGGTCGTACGGGTACGGGTCGTCGGAGAAGCCGAAGGAGAAGAGCAAGTTTGGGGTCGGGACCGGATTGGCTGTGGGAGCCGTAGCCGGAGTGTTGGGCGGACTTGCGATTGCTGAAGGAGTGGATTACGTGGAGGACAAGATTGCTGATGATGCAGCGGAGAAAGTGGAGGAGGATCTTGGCTATGATGATTTTGGCGATGATGACTGAAATTGTTATTCATCATATGGTTCTGAGTTGTGCTCTACCTCTATTTGTATTGGTTATGTTTTTGCTACTACTTCGGCTTCTGTTTTTTACTTTTCCTGCCGGTGATATTGTGATATTGGAATGACGGACATGCAATAACAGCTTGCAATTATAATGGTTTTAGAGAATCTGCTTCTCTGTGCTCAAAGGATATGTTTTGATTTGAAAAGTGACCAGACTCCCAAAAAAAATGGTATATTTCATTATTTTGATACTTGCATCCAACTTCGATCAGAATATTGTCAAATGTGACCTTTTTTGTAGTGGTAATATGTCCAAATTAGCGGATTACTCATTCAAATATTATAGTCTCCACTTGCACTCTTTTACTAAAATTAAACGAAAAATATATCGTGCTTTAAAATATGCATGCATGGCACTCAATTTTGTATATTAAAAAGAAAATTTACAGAATAATAAGATCTTCTTCCCACTCCATCCAAGTACCTAATTCCTTTTATCAGCCCCAAATGCCCAACCCCGCTTCTCTCTGAATCGAAGATGGGTCATACACATGCAGGTTGCAAGTCCCAGCCTCGAGCCAGGATCACGATGAGATGGCGAGGACGACAATATGGTCTATGACATTTACAAATGGTCATGGAGAGCAGAAGCAGAGTTTTTGCTCACTACTAAAAAAAATTGCTTTTGCGACGCCTATTTTGCGACGGCAAATTGAGCTTTTGCGACGGCAAAAACTTTTCGCGACGGCAAATTGAGCTTTTTGCGACGGAAAAACAGGCGTTGCAATAGGTGGCGTCACAAAATCCAATTGCTACGGCAATTTTCCGTTGCAAATACTTTTTTGCGACGGTTTTCTCTTGCCGTCGCAAATTTATTGTTTTGCGACGGCCCATTTGCTACGGTGACTTCCGTCGCAATGTGTATTTCAGGATAATCCATGTGGAGGTATTTGCGACGGCAATCATGCCGTCGCAAAAACGAAATTTTTTTATAAAAAAAAAAATGGTGCTAATTGCACCATATTTTCATTTTTAGAACATGCAAAAATGAAGACTATTATACATGCATCTGAAGTTAAATTACAATATCAAATCCATTATAACTAAACCATTGCGGAATAACTCCCCAAATTTCACAAGGACACAACCTCAACACATACTCCCCAGATTTCACATACTCCCCATTGCTAGATGTACAACATTCACAACGCAGAAGGAGACTGTAAAAGTGAAGCAGGATCAGTATAGTTGAACATTATTTCAGCAGAAGTGATACAATTGCCAAGAAGAAAGAAGTAATTACCTATTAAAGAGTTGCACATTAATATATAAGAAAGTCTGAGTGTAGATCTTCTTGACAAGAATAAGAGGCACCTGGAACCCCCAAACCACAATCAATTTTATGCTTCAAGATGAAGAAAATAATGAGACCAATTAAATACACAGAGTGGCAAAGCAACAGAAAACCTGAGTGTATATTGAACTCATCTTGTATAGATAGCCAGTTGATGAAACTGAAGTTGCAAAGCAACAGAAAACCTGAACACAGCAAAGAACGTATCTAAATATACACATAATAGGATGCAGAGGAGGAGAGGAGGGGGTGGTTTGATACAAATTAAAACCCGAATCAACACAACTAATCCCTCACAGCAAAGACAACATGCAGGACAATCTTTCTCTCCAAACTTTCCACTACATGGCATATATCTTCCACAACATAGATACCTATATAATAAATAGAATCCACTAGCAAGCGCGCCCGCGCTTTGCTGCGGAAACCACTGTTATATGTATGAATCTATATTCCTACCTTAACAATGTATATATTCACCTTATCAATATTATGGTCCTATAATTGTTGTCATGGCATCTCCCTCCTGTTTTTGCTGATTCCCTTCCTGGAAATAAAACAACATATACCAATTGAGTCATCAAACAATGACCATAACACTGTTAAAAAAAAATTTGAAAAATGAAAAATCAAGTCATTAGACAATGTCCTGTACCTCAAGTTTATTACATGAAGGTTATGAATTTTGTGCAACTGTGGCCTCCACCACATAGTGTGATAAATCCAATTCTAAGATGAGTTGCTGAATATAAATACGATACAGAGTAAGTCTTCATTTAGTTAATTGAGTTTTCTATTACATATTTTATCTAGACATATAATTGCTAAATTGATAAAGAATTGGAATTAGTTGGTATTGGATTGAAAAACTGCTTACTCACTGAGCGAATGTTTGTTTATTTGAAAATCTTCAGATTAAAACTAAATTGAATACATAAACCACCGGACATGAAATTGAAGCACAGAAGAAGAAAAATTCTTCAACAAATGAAAGCAATTGCAGCATTCTATCATTGACCCATGATTAGATTCATATATAAATTAATGAAAGATATGAAATTATCGAAGATAAAAACTATACATTGAAGTAATAAGTACACAAAAAACAGCAAATGAAATCAAATGTGCAAAGAACTACAGAACGCCGAGAGAAATTGACCCTTGCTATCTTTGAATTTATCGAAACGCAATCATCTCAAATAACAGTTTGTTAACAGTTTGTATCTTATCTCAATATGTTATTCTTCCTCAGGTATGTGTTTTTTATTATAGTTTGGTTAATTTTGAAATAGATCTATTGTATTTGTGCTTGCTGTTATTGGGTATGACTTCTAGTGCTAGCAATTTTCTGTTTTAATTTGTTTAAGACTTAGAAGAATTACAATAATTGTTGCAGAACTTAATACACTTAACTCACCAAGCAATTCAGAGAATTTAACTAAGATTGACAATGCAGTTAGTTGCAGTCATAACTAACAAATGACAGAATACAGCAAGTAACTAAATGGAGGTAGAACAGGAATAGTGTAAAACAAAGAAATGCATAAGGAACTGCGAATGATTCATGAAAGAACAGTGTCTTTTCAAGGGAAATTATGAGTTAAGTACTCATGGAAAGTGGACTTAGGGGATTTCTTTACAATTTGATTAGAATAATAGTACAGGCATGACGGGGAAAAAGAGATTAGAATCATTTCATTGGGGAAGTTCTTCGTAGCTATGAAGTTGAGCATTTTTGTCCATTCATATATAGTATGCTATATCATCAAAATTTCATATACACAGAACCAAAATTTAGGGCAAATCCGGAAAAGCATAGAACCATTCACTCCAGGAACCCAGAACGCAAATAATACAGAGATTACAAAACACATACAATGAAAACCCGGAATCGATCATTTATAGAAGAGAGTCTATACCTTGACAATTTGATTGAGCAGAGCAACCCAGATTTTCGCTTCTTGAATATCCCTTTCTTTTATCTCCCAGATTTTCATTCTTCAACAAATGAAAGCAACTGCAGATGCTTAATCGACACCAGAATCGCATCGATTGCATCTACAACACAACCGAAAATTAGTCAAGACCTGATCGTTTCTGCTAATCGCAAAGTGGAGCTTCGATCTTTGCCGCCTCGCCGATCAAATCAGTCAGCGCCGCCTTAATGTTCATATGCACGTCTTCCCTATCAGTCCTCAATTCGCCTCTGAATCTCCGTAAGCCCTTCATGAATGCTATCCCTATTCTCAACAGTGCTGAATCTCTAATAGTAACCAAATCAAACCCTAGAAATTTAGAAATTGAGAGAATTGAAAATGGAGAAAGTAAAGGACCTGTTTGGGGAGCATTGAGGCGTGGGCCTTGCTGCCCATGATAGGGCTTTGTCGAAGGAGATGGACTCGATGAAGTGCTTGACGACGTCGGTGAAGTGCTCGAATGTGTCGGTGAAGCGCTTGACCGCATCGGTGACGCCCTCCTCGAAGCGGCCGCCCTAGACCTTGGGCTTGGTGGTGGCGCATTGGAGGTCGAGCTTGGGCATGGGTCTGTGAGAGGAGGGTGTGATCGACAGACAGAGGGAAGGGAGTGGTGGACTAGTGGTCAACTGAGGAAGAGAGGGGTGAGAGTGAGGTGGTTTAAAAAAAAAAGTTGGATATTTTTATTTTTGCGACGGTAAGACATAAATGCGTCGCAATTAATAACAAATCTAACTACGGTAAACATCTTCCGTTGCTAATAATAAAAGTTTTTTGCTACGGACAGTTTGCCGTGGCAATTAGTTACCAATTGCGACGGAAATGAATGCCGAAGTAAAAAACCGAAGCAATTGGAATTCTTTTTAGTAGTGGCTATAGGTGGATTTGAAATACAATCAGAAGTAGTTATTCCCCAAATCCTAAAATTCTACTGAATGAAAGTACTATATCTAAATTGGTGAAAAAGAAGACTAAACATTTGGGATCTGGTACGATATATTAATACAAGGATCTAGATTCTAGGAGGAGATTGAAGCTCAGTTGACCTCCAGGGTCCATCCCTTCTTGTCCTCGAGACGACCAGTTTGGATTCCTGTAAGTGTTTCATACAGTTTCTGAGATAGTGTTCCCTCCCCTGTTTTGTACTCCACCCTGCAATTGACATGTTAAAACAAAGTTAATGTCGATGTATATAATAGCTAGCTGATCACAAAACACACTTGCGATTTTTCACTACTTGGTACATCAAAATCAAATACTAGTGTTGTTGCAAGTACCTTTTAGTGTCATATGTTACTGCACCAATAGGGTTGACAGTTACAGAATTTCCAGTGCAGAAAGCTTCATCAGCTTCAAGCAACTCCTCCAGCGGAATTAGACGCTCCTCCATCTGATTCACAAATTATCGGGAGAATATATATGCTCCCTGAAAGTTAATTTCTTGAACAAAAAGTAATTAATGTCTGAATTGTACAGTTCAGATTCTTGTAGTTTATTGATTAGTTAATTAATCATAGAGGGGAAATGTTGTTCACCTGGTAACCTAAATCAAGGGCAATCTCCATTATGCTTTTACGAGTAACTCCGGGAAGAATAGTTCCATGCACTAATGCTGGAGTGGAAATAACATTATCCTACAATTATACTTTGTGTGAAAATTCACTCTAGTTAGAATATATTGGTTTAAGAGTTGCAGATAATTGGTAGTACCTTCACAATGAAAATGTTAGCAGCTGAAATCTCCTCAATGTTTTTACCAGTTACAGAATCTAGGTATAAAACATCAGAGAATCCTTTGGCTCTTGCTTGCTTTTGTGCCTGGTAAACCTATAAGGAAAAAACGTACAAGTAGAAAAAAGTAATATAATTCTCGATTACTCCCGATCAAGTACGTGTTAGAAAAACTTAGATATATTATATATCATATATGTGCTTACGGGTGCGTAATTGGTGATAGACTTTATCCCTCCAGTTCCACCGGGAGTAGCTCTACGGAGTTTATCCTCAACATACAAGTTCAGGGATGCCCTTCCCTATCACGTAAAAACATGCAACTGTTAGAAAATCCTAAGTTGTTAGTCGAGTTGACAATATTGTGTAACAAACTAAAACAGTCTCTTCGGAGCAGTTTGAAAGAGAAAGACACGAGCAGAGACAAGGGGTCAAATGTTATATAACTACAGAGGGAATGAATCAACATGCTTTAATAACTAGCTACTTTCATATGTATGTTTTGTTCACACTGTTAAGTTCGATCTAAAGGTCTAGCTAAATTAGCTAGCGGGTTTATTTGCCTAATTATGTACTTACCTTGTGGTAATTACCAACTGGAGAAGAATTACCAACCGGAGAAACATATATCAGGAGTGTGTACTCTGGTGCCGGCCCAAGATTAAGAACAGATCCGCTTCCCATGAGCAAAGGCCTAATGTATAGTGATCCTTTTCCTGGAGGTGGTACCTATATATGTATATATACCATAAACATGTTTATAGATCAAGATACAGGTTCATTTGATCAACATCCAAAAATGTTTCCTGGCAAGGATAACACACACACATCTAAGGATACATATTACCCAACGCTTGTTGGCGAGGACAGTTTGCTTCACAGCATCAACAAATTGCTCAACGGATGGAGATGGCATGCACATCCTCTCTGCACCCATCTTCATTCTTAGAGCATTCTCTTGGGGCCGAAACAGCATAATACGACCATCTTCTGTTCTGGTCGCCTTAAGACCTTCGAATAGTCCCTGCAGGCAAGTGTGTGTGTGTGTGCACAATTTTGAATGACCAAATGATTATGGATTTGGTTAATTTTTTGTAGGCACAGTTCTTGCATAGGAATATAAAGGATCAACAGTTAGAATCATTGAATTAGGCCATATACTAGTGTAAAATAATAAAAATTCTCAAATTCTTAAAATAAGGACGTCCTTTCTAGAACGGGCCATATATATAATATAACCGGTGTTGTTAAGGAATGATTCAACAATCTGTCAATCTGTAAGTTGAATGTTTGCTGACCTACCTGTCCATAATTCAAAATTCCAGCAGATGGACAAAGCTCAATATTTCCATACGGAATGAGATGTCCTTGCGAAAAGTTGTTTCCATCGGAGCAGTTCATGGTGTACATCGAATCAGTTGGAGTTATTCCAAATGCCAGTTCATCCCAGTTGACACCATTAGCATACTTTTCGCCATCATCACTGCAATTTAATTTTAGATAGAAATTACAAAGTAATATCTATTAATGATCGATAGTACTGGAGAAACAATATGAAGAAACGTGCATGACCGTGTAAAGTGTGGTAAAATTAACGTCATTTAGGGTTACACTTATTTATCTGACATTAAGTACCTGTGATTGATAGATTCCGAAGTTGTCGTTAAACCTGAAGAAGCTTCCATGGCTGCAAATTTGATTGTCTGCAGAGCCCAGAGAGAGAGAGAGAGAGAGAGAGAGAGTATGAATTAACCTGGGAATATCAAGCGGGGACTGCAACCAAAACTTGCCTGCTGTAATGATTACTTCTCCAAGTGGTATCTTATATCTGTAACAACACAGGGCGAAAACTCCTCCTATTGGTGGCTTTTGGAGGCAAAAGGCTATTAATGTCAACAGAACGAAGCAACGGTGAAGCTACCATTTTCAAGGTTGGGACGCACGCTGCCTTTGAAGCCGTCGGGTTAGGTTAGTAGCTAGTCATGTGAAAATCAATATAAGGGAATAATTAATTAGTTACACCTAATTGACAGAAAAATCAAAAACCAGTATGTCACTAAATTTTGCTCTAGTAGCTGGGTAAGTGACGATTTGAATGGGTTATACATGGGAGGCCGCTTGTTTTGACTTTTTAATGTGAAATCTAGAAACTTCTGCATTGGGTAAAAATTGGCTAGCTTTAAGAAATTTCTAAAATGCGTTCGAACCGACTTGAGTTGCCCGATTGGTTCGACACGTTGGTTTACTGACTTAGCGGTAAAATGTTGGCTCATATTCAGACCGATTCGATAGAAATGGTATTATAAGCTACCCATATGTGGAGGTAAAGATTTTTGACCATAGGCCTATACTTATAACTAGGCCATTTAAATGACCTAAATATAGAGAGCCCGACTAATCACGGGTACTGGAAGATACAACTTCTAGAGGAACTGACCTTACCGAGTGGAAATAGCCTCGAGCAGATAACCACCTCTTTGAAATGTGAGATGCAATTCTTAGGTTGAGCCTTGCGGTCTAAGTAAACTAGCGTTCTCATCCATAATTAATGAAAGTCCACAAATTAAGGCACTGAGGGACACGTGGCGTTGAGGAATTGGTACTTGGAGCTGGTCTATAAATTGACGGCTCAACGACCATGTAACAAAAAGTATTTCCAATTGTCTACTGCACTCGACTAAGAAAGATATTGATGACTTAGACATCAGAGAGTTTTTTGCAAGCACTATGTCAAAAAGGCCTTCAGACGACAGAACTGTTCTGTCGTCTGAACGAATAAAAATGTGTCGTCTAGTACGATGTCGTCTCTTGGGCGTATCGAACGACAGAAGAGTTCTGTCGTCTGAATTTTCAGACGACATAAAAAATGTCTCGTCTGATGAGTTTTGCATTTTGGGAACATTGTGATCTGTTTCTTTAAAAGCATTCAAACAACAGTTTTGTATTGTCTGATAAACAAAACAATGACAGTATTTTTTGAAATACTATTCTGTGAAGCATATTGCAAGACTTATTTGTGTGGTCTGAATGCCCTTAAATAAGAAATATGAAGACTCATATGTAGTGTCTTCTCTCATACAACAACACTTAAAGGTTGTGCTAATTTACTTTACACGACAATTATATGTGGTCGTAAAGTGTATCAGAGGACAATTAAGTGTCGTTCTATGGTTGATTTGTATGACATTTAAGTGTTGTGTGAAAGATTTTGCAATTATACATATGTGATGTTGGGAAATGGTTTAGACAATAGATTTCTGTTATGTCAATCTCATTACGACGATAATTTACTGTCGTTTGAGATTATTTAGACGACAAATTTTTGTGGTCTGAATATAACAAGGACCACTAATAGTAAGTGCTTTATATTGTCTGTAATCCCGTCCAATCACACTTATTTGTTGTTGTTATACACTTTATTATTGTTTTTGTGTTGTGTCTGTGCAGCTGCAACCACACATTTTGGTGTGCTTTTGTTGTAGCTTGCAGTTTGTGATGACATATTTTAGTAGTCCCCTGTACAATTGGTATGCATGCATTCTGGAAATTAAAATTGGCTATTCCTGAAACCATAAAATCCACATCCAAAATCATTCATTGCAATTTCCATTAATCCACCATTGTCTCATGTACATAGTTCTAATCATCAACATCAGAACCTAATCATCAACATCACAGTTCTAATCATCAACATCACAGTTCTAATAATCAACATCAGTTCTAAACGGCCCATATATTCTAAACGGCCCATCAGTTCTAATCATCAATTTGTTTGTTGGCATTTGTCTCTATCTTTCTGTACATCAGCTGAAAGAAGAACTTTGAGGATTGATGAGCCTCCAACCTCATTTTCATACAAAATACTATGCTTCACAAAAGAAATTTGCCACTACCTTCTTTGGATTACAGTTATAACTTCACAAAAGCAATAAAATCTCGCTAAAACTGTAATGCAAAGAACATAGCAATAAAAGTCCACAAATCAAAAGAAGATATCAAAGCTATAACCATAATCTAAATTTGGAAAAAAAATTCAGCAATAAAATTTGGCTACAATCTTCATAACAGTATCCCCTATTTTTAAAATCAAATCTATAAAATGTGAGTAGTATATATAATCCAATTAGAGAAAAGTCATAAGAAGAAGAAGAAGCACTACCTTCACTACGCTGCGTTACGAAAAGCAAGCAATCCAACAATAACCCAACCCTAAAAACTTCAACCAACACAACCTGCACATAAGGCAATCACAAAATAACATATTAAAAAATACCATCAATCCTTTGCGAGAAACTAAAGAACATGATACAAAAAACTGGAAGACCTGATTAAGACATGCAAGGAAAAAAAAAAAAAAGTAATCCAACAATCGAATAAATGAGGATTAAGACATGCAAGTTTTTTCCTTGTTTCGATGGATTAGAGCACTACAATGATATGTGAACCAATGCAAATGGTATCAAATACTATAGGTGATTTGTAACAAATCACGCTTAATTTTTTTTTTTCATGAGTAGGAATTGAGTCATACAAAGATGAAATCTCACCTATTTCTTTTTGTTAACAGACCTGCAGAAATCTCACCTATTTCTTTTTGCTAACAGACCTGCAATGCAATAAAAAGTACGAATAAGGATTTCATACAAAGAAGAATAAATGATGCAATTGACAAAAGAAAAATTAAGCATACAGCTTTTAAGAATAGAAATGCATCATATAATTCGTATCAAACACAAACTATACCTATGAAGATCATGAATATGCGAGAAAGGGTCTATGAATTCAGATGAAAGTATAAGGAAAACCAGTCTGAAGCAGAAACCACAGATAAGAAGGCAATCATATCAATGAAGCATAACAGTAATCAATATCTTCTCTTAGAATTCCCCCTTTCTTAATGTGCACATAATCTTAAAATAGAAATCAAATTTTAAAATAAAGGTTACTTAGGATTGGTAAACGCTATAGCCTGCATAGGCTAGGCTTAAATTATATCAAAGTTACACCAGCTAAAGCTTTTCTGATATCAAGAAAGATCAAAATGTTAACATCCCATCTCATAGCTGAAAGACCACATCAAATCAATTATCAGCATTCTCACAAAATATAAAAAAATAAATAAATAATTTTTGGCATAAGCTCAAGAACACTATTGTCTAGCACTCAACCGAATAACCCAACAGATAAACCTTAGAATGCAAAATATTGAAATAGATTCAGTACCCAACTACCCATTAAGTCATTAACCAATTCAAACTTAGAACTTACCTTAAGAGACTGAATATGATGTGTGATGCACTCTGAAAATAGAACACCAGAGAGATATTTATAAGCAGCCAGTTATGTTTACATGGAAATTTATACATAACTAACAAACGTGAACACAAGAAAGAAGTGTAAATAATTTCTTTGACATACCAAGATCAATAGAAACCCAAGCCACATGCGTTTAGGTGAAGGGAACGGAAGCATTAAGCGGCCAACACCATAGATGGCAGCTGCAAAGAAATGGAGAAACAAGTGTAGTATCCTTGAGCAGATGCCTCCAAGCCTCCAAGGGATAAGACAGTGTTGTATCCTTCCCATCTTTGTAAAGAGCATAACCAAACACTTTCTGGGCATCAATCTACTCATTTGCACAATCTGTGGTCAGGAATAGATATTGTTCAATGTTCATCAAAATTTAGGTACTAGTTTAGTAATAATCATTCAACTTCAGTAGAAGTATGAAGTTAAATTAAACAATTTCAAAATGCACACAATTCTAGATTAGGTGATTGCTTACCTTCAAGACCCAACTCAATCAAGAAAGGATTGGAATTTCTCTTCACTTTCCTTCTTTTAATCTTCTTCCCTGTAAGATCATAACCAATATGATTCTCATCCGGATACCATTGCAATGGAACATCACCAATTGCATTTTGAGTAGCAACCTGTTAATAACAGAAAAATGAGGGGAAATGTTCTCAAATGCATTAAGATAACTATACTATCATAAAAATATTAAGAAAGAAGAAGAAGAAAGCAGACCTCATCTTCAGATGAATCACTTCCTCCTGATTACCACGATCAATGGCCAAACCATCATTTCTGCCGGTGTTGAGCTTTCCCTGCCATGGTTAACACTTACAATTTTAACAGAGTCAAAACAAAGAACTTTCCTAATGCAAAATGGCACATTTTTTCTTCAAATCATGACAACTTTATAATGCTTGAACTTTAGACTATGTGGAGGTTCATAATAAGATTTGAAATCAATAGAGATCAAATGGCATAGAAAATAATCCATATCTTTACTTCTGTTAGCTTAAGAAAGAACAAAAATTAAGCAGTTCCTTGTATCTTTAGGTCTTGTCAAAAGAAAAAATTCACATTAGGCTTCAGGATTGATCATTATCTATTATCATACATATATTAATTAAAATTTAAATCTACAGAGTCAACTTGATCCGATAAAATTTGATATTTTGATACAGTGGCGGAACATAGTTGAGACCAGAGTGGGCCATGGCCCCCCCAAAAGTTTTTAATTTGTTAAAATGATGCTGACTTGGGAATGCATAATTGGCTAGTTTGTGTTTGTTAATCGGCAAATACTTAGGTGGGGGTTTCCCCACCAAGTGTCCCTACGGCAGGCCAATCAGGAGGAAGAATTTTTTTTGTCTTTTCCAAAAATACCCCTGCTCCTTAAATATACAATACCCAAAACACCTCCCTGCTGGGAGGTGATTGGTCTGCCGTAAGGACACGTGGTGCGGGTGCCCCACGCAAGTTTCTCTCTTGTTAATCACACAAACATAAATGTCGGCCCCCCGCCCCCCCCCCCCCCCCAATTACTCTCTCCTTCTATGGCTGGCTTGATAAACGTGCAAAAGGAAATACATAATTTACAAAACTTTTAATAGTATTACATTGATTGATTGTTCTATTTGTCAACTTAACATACGTATTCTATATTTCTATTAATGCTATTGTAAATATATTAATTTTATGTAATAAATCCTATCTTTTTTAATAGAAAATCTGAAAAAGAAGAATTTTCTTTTATTTTATGTAATTTGGAGAATAAATCATTAAAGATAGCTTATAGACATTTTTTTTCTAATTTTTTTTTTTCGGCCCCCTCAAAGACATCCTTCAAGTTCCGCCACTGTTTTGATAAATTACTACCTTTCTCAATAAACTTTAACCCCTTTTAAATCTAGCACTATAAATTAGAACTTCCCCTAATCTTCTTGAAGGCTGAAGTTCCCTCTTTAGTCCAATATTAAAGTTACAATTTTTATTTTTAAGTCAACTAAGGAACCTAATCAATTCAACCAAGTCATCTCCAGTTCTCAACAAAAACAAAAACTTATAAGCAATAAGCAATGTGCAGACGTACTGAATTTTGCTTGGTCAAGAAAACCCAAGTAAATAAACGAAAATAGAACCCATAAAATAGAGGAATATCTGATCCTATATTGTTTAGGACTTCACCAAAGAAGTGATATACATTTATAAAATTATAGTAAAAGAGTTTCAAGTCAATTGCATAAAGTAAGAGTCAGTATCAATTTCCAAAGTCCAAACAAACAAAACAGTGAAAAAGCTCCAACCCAGACCACCTTATCAACCTAAATTAAAATGGAAACAGGGAATACTAATGAAGTTGTAAAAATTGCAAGATTATATGCAGATTAGCATCACCTTAAAAACTGGAAACCTTAACTTCTGACGGAATTCCTATTTTACTATTTACATCAATGTCTTAAAGCTTTGTAGTAGTGCTAACCTTGACTCATACTTCTCCTAACTTCAATAGCTATATATGGTACTGAGCGGTTGTATATCCATTTCAAAATATACCTCAATATTTGACAGACTCCCCAAAGGCTAAAGGAATCATGAGCTCCCAACCATTAATAATCATGCTGCAAAAATTAAACCCAATTACTAAATATGGTAGAGGAAAGACTGCAGAAATTTTAGATAGACTTGTAGAAATTTTAGATAGACTTGTACTTAGAAATTAATCACATACCAAACTGATAAGCATCCACAACAATAGTTGCAACAAAAGCAAGTGAATAAGCATAGCCATTTGTGCCCATCAGCATCCATGAGAACATTTTCCAGCTTAAGGTCACTATGCACAATCCCGCACTTGTGAGGATGTGAAACAGCAGATACTATCTCAGCAGTATAAAACCTCATGTTGATTCTCACTACTCAACAAAAATCCGAAAGCTTGAAATCAAAAACACATAAACATACACAGCCACCACAAAATTACTTCACACTCTTTCAAAACTGTTCCAGGTCAAAATAGATTATAGTATAATTGGGTTTTAGAATACCTCTTTCGGTGGAGTGACCGGAGTGAATAACCCAGCAATTTCGAACTGATACAAGACATATAATCATGAATCTTACGAAGTTACAAACTGCAATTGAAGAAGAAATCAACATTAAATGGAAATCAAGTTATCATACCCATTTCTAACTACCCAATCAGTATCATTATTCATTACCTTAATTAAAATCAACATCAAGATCAAAACTCAAATGGAAATCGACATCAACATCAAGATCAAATCAATTAATCAGTAACATTATCTTTGTTAAAAACTTAAAATTACCATCAAGATCAAAATATCAAATGGAAATCGTCAAATCAAACCCATTTCAACTTTACCCATTCAAAATCTAATTTCCCATCATAATT
>NC_084822.1:4085015-4279786 GCF_958449725.1 Rosa rugosa
GGATGAACCACCTACACTATAAAAAGGGGACTATCGAATCCCTTTAGCAATGTGGTAGCAACCAAAAGGGCTCTGACGGTCAAGTCATTGAATACTCAAATAAGCAATAGGCTAGTGGGCAGTTTAGAATTACTTACCAAAGTGATGGAGAAATGAAGCTTATATATGACCGTGTAGGACACCTTAAGGAGGCGTGTCGCCCTAATGGGCTTGCCTTGAGATCCAAACGAGGCTTTATCGGATCCCACTTGTTTTGTCATATGGTTAGGCGTGATTGCCTTTTTATGTGGTTGAGTGGACCTACTTGGTGTAAACCACCACTGACAGGACCCGCCCCGAATTTCACCCTGAAATCCGAGGTGGCCCTGTGGGGCCCACCTTAGGAATAGCTCTACCAAAAATTCGGCAGGGTCACCCCTAAAATGGACTACCCAAAAACCTGTAAAACACACAAACACTTCAAGCAAACCAACCTTATACTCCTGGAGCCACCCTGCTCCCAATTACCATCAACTCCACTTTCACAAAACACAAAACTCAACAATACTAAGCCCAAAGGTTATTAGAGCAATACTAATACACATAGATATATAAAGAAGAGTAAAGGATCAAGGAATCCTACAATGCGGAAGTAGTGACAATTATGCCTCATATACCATGTACGCCCGACCTCCACTAATTCGCCTGCAAACTGGGCATTTGAAACCGAATGGCCCAGGGGAAAGTAATTTAAAACACGTTAGAGTGAGTGGACAAAAATAAATAAGTAAGAAATTCAAATGAAAGTAAAGCTTTAATACTTTCCCACATTTATTCCTTTAAAAACTCGATGCATGCAACGTGGATAAAACATATTTCTCGCAACACGAAAATTCGTGAAAACATTCCAGCCCCGCTGGTCAAAAGAAATCAAGCTAGCCCCGCTAGCTGAAGGTATCAATCAAATATGGGGATACAAATAAGGGAGCCTCCCAGGCTCGGGTCGGAGTGTCCCACACTCTGGAGCATCCCATGCTCTGCTCTACTCACCCACGAACACATAGTAAGCAGGGAGGAGTACTAATAGGCTAGCTAGCAATAAATATGACGACCCAGGTATGGTGGTTTAAAACCATATGAAAACTCGAAAATCAGTAAGGCTTCCCCATTACTCACGAGAGAAGACATATCCCAACGACGTGGCCCCGCACGCCAAAATAATCTCGAATTTATAAACCATCAGGCGAGAAATAATCGATAAATATAATTCCCTCGAAAATCCCATTTTCGAAAGATATTCCAGAAATCTCAATATTGACGAATAGAAATGTATTATAAATTTCCGGAAATCACCTCGGAAAATAATTCGTCGAAAATCATGCTTTCAAATAAAAGCCATATATCAGAGATACTTATCGAAAACTCAAAATCCATTTCCGAATCATAATTGAAAATAATTCATAATTAATCTCCGAAAATAAATCGTAAATCCAAATCCGAGCATAATAGATTCGTAACCGAAATTCATGTGGAAAAACAATGTCAAAATTATAATCCAAGGCAAAATATTATGCTCGATAAATAAAATGATAATTAAATTAATCAATAATTTCAAGATAAATGCATGCATCATTATTTAAAACAAAAGTCCACTCACTGTTCTATTTAGGCGATCACGCATACGAGTTTCTTCGTCGAGCAATAGCTCGGTACATCGCCCTGTACACAAATATATTCTGTGAATCACTATTCAACAATTTAATACGATTCCTAAAATCAAATCCTCATAATCACGTCTCCACTTCTTCTCGGATTCAAGCCAAATTACATCACTAATATCAATCCGTTAATTTAAAAGTTCCAAGGCAGAACCGAGAGATATCCGACGGTCGGATTCTCGTAAATCGGTAATTGAATTCTAAATTCCGGAAATTTCATAATCAACACAACTTTTCTTCAATTCCAACCAAATTCGCATTTACGAGCTCTACATCAATTATAGGATTTAATAGGCTAAAAATCGAAGCCAGAAAACTGCCCTACGTGCCTCCACGCGCCGGCGGCCACCCAAATTTTGGCAGCAGCAACATCACAACAGACCCAATATTTTTCTAAACTACAACAAGTTCCAATTATACCTGTAAGTGATCGAAATTGGCCGGTGAAGAAAACCTAGAAAATCCAAGAACCCTAGGATCGGGTTTTGATCGATTCTCCCTCTACACTGCAAATCGTGGCTCAAGGCTAGGGGCAAAATGATCCTTGTCAAAAACCGAACCTTCGACGCCGGTTTGGTGGCCGGAGACGGCCGGAATCGCCGAAAATCGATGAAAGTTCCGATCGGCTACAGTGAACTTCAAGGCTCAAAATCGAGCTCCTCCGGCAGAATCACTGCAAAACACCACCACATATGTGACAAGGGGGAAGAGGCGTGCTTGCCGGTGCCTGGATTCCGTCGTGGGTCGGCCGGAGAAGGAAGAAATCGGAGGAGGAAGAATCGGACCGAAGAGGAGAAAATGATTGGGGCAGAAGAGAGAGAAAACTGCGTAGGTTTCCAAAAATGGCAACTTACCACAGTAACTTATACATTTTTTGCCATAACTTTCACATACGAACTCTGATTTTTACGTACCGCATATGCACGCGCTCGGTTTAACGTCCTCTACAACTTTCATGAAGGAAATTTTCTCAAATTTTGACCTGAACAAAAAGTCATCTTTTAAAGCCCCCTAAAAGTACCGAAACGACAATAAAAGTGAAAGTAAAACTCGTTTACAGTCCAAATGACTAGTAAATTGGTAAATTCAGGTTTGGGACGTTACAACCACACACTAGGACCCGTGAGAGAGTCCTTTGTCCGTTTTGGACGAACCCCAGGTGGAACTATGGTTTTCCCTCGGTCCTTTCTCCTTAGTCCTTGCGTTAGTGCGTGAAAGCGAGCTGGGCTTAATCGTTCCTTAGCTGAAAGGTAATCGATCTCTGAATTTCCGAACCTAGATTAGCTCTGGGTGGCTATGGGCCGAATCCCATTCTTCGTGAGGGTGTTCTGTCCTTTCACTGCTTCCATACGGAACAAGTGTAAATCATGCCTCCACAATTTATGTAAATGTTTAATTTTTTAATATTTTGATGGCCTTATAAAAAATGACTGTAATAATGCCATAGGGTTTTTCAGTTATCATAATTTGCTCTTGTAAATTCGGTTTTGCTTTGAACTATAAATGTATAACCAGAAGAGCATGTGCAGTTATTAGCTATTAAGTCTTTCACGTCTTATTTTTAAAATTTTTATGTTAATTCGTAATGGTTCTCGCTGCCCTCTCTCTCTCTCTCTCTCTCTCTCTCTCTCTCTCTCTCTCTCTCTCTCTCTCTCTCTCTCTCTCTCTCTCGCTCGCTCCCTCCCTCGCTCCCTCCCTCCCTCCCTTCCTCCCTCCCTCACCCGCACCGTTTCTCTCAAAAGCCGTCGAGCATGGAGGCGACGTTCCTCGCTACTCTCGTATAGAGGGACAACCTCTGCCTCATCCTAGTGCTGGTCTGCTTATACCTTTCGTCTTATGGCTAGTTGTCTAGGCCTTGTCTCCGATTGCTATTGGTTCTTTTTGATCTCATACCATAGATATGTTTCTGAGGGTGACTTCCTTTGATAGTGTTGGGGGGACGACTTCTATCAGAACAGTGTGGCCTGCCCTCAATTTGAAGGCATGCACCAGCTTTTCGAACTAGGCGCTATGACAGTGGCGATACTATGACGAGAAAGACTTGCGTGGGCACCTGCACCGCCACGTGGTGCTGCAGACCAATCACTGCCCAGCAGGGGGTCTTTTGGGTATTATATATTTAGGGAGCAAGGGCAGTTTCAGAAAAGAGGAAAACTTTTATTTCTTCTGATTGGGTGGCCCTAAAGCCACGTGGTGGGGAAACCCCCACCTAAGAATTTCTCTACAATGACATGAATTGGTGGCAGCTGTTTTGGGCTTCTGTCATATGGTTTGTTTACATTGACCCTCATTTTGTCGGTGGTCATTTGGGCATGCATATTAGATTTTATTGTTTGGCCTACAATTTTTATGTTTTATTTCAGGCCTTTATCATTGTAGGCATCCCCAAAGAAGCCCCTATGTGTAGGGTGGTTTTGTGGATCAAGAATAAATCGAGGTTTGAATTTGGCTTGGTTCGGTTCAAGCTCCCTTAGTATTGAGTTACTTGAATTACACTATTGTCCAAGACATTTTTAGGTTTTCAGGATCTATAGACAATAACTTGATTTTGACGACTCCACTGTGCGTGGGTTACTGTGTATTCTCTGTCTCTCAACACCAATATTAATCTATTGACACCCCCCTTTAGATTAGAAAGAAAAATTTCGTTTTAAGATGTGAATCATTATGTGTAACTTCGTTTTTGTAAGATGTCAGTCTAGTAAGGAAAAAAAAGGACTATATAAGTGGGCTAAGGTGCGCCCAAATCATGTTGGAAAGTGCAGCATGGCATCGAGAGACCTCTCTCACTTGCCAAACCAGACAAAGAAAGTCCCTTTCTTCTTACCTCTCCTCTCCTTCCTCTGCTTCATTTCCATCTTCGCCGTTCTCTCTCAGATTAGTGTTTACACCCGGTTTATCAACCTCTATTTCATCAAGTCATAGCCATTGGAGGGAGAATCAAGATAATGATTAACAAATTTCTCATTATTAATGTGTTGTTATCTTGAGGATATGTTAATAGGAAGAAGGCATGTTTTGTTATATCTTCTAATTAAGGTTGAGATAAATATCAAGGAAGCAGTCAAGGTCATGCACGTACTGGTGCTCATGGATTAGTCTTACTAATCCAAATTGGCAATTGTTGCTTTCCAAGACTTGCACATGGTGCAACATGTTAGGATTTATCAATTTAGGAGTTTGCATGAAAGATTAGCATTTTAGTGCATGAAGGACTGTAATAGAAGAATGAAACTAGAGTACGTGGCCTTTTGAACTAACTTTGATTACAGTTAGATGAGGACTTTAATTAACAAGAAGAAGATTACTACCTTGTGAAGAAGACTAGTACGTGGCCGATATACATCACATGAAGATAGAGTTTTAATTGTCAAAGAAGTTCCAGAGATGAGCACAAGAATTGGATTCGTGAAAGGCTTCTACAACTACAAGCAAGTCCACCTTTATATAAAGAAGCAATCGACAACAGATCACACACACACACATCTCCAGTCAAAACTCCATCATGGGTTTCCTTTTATTTTTCTTAGCTCCAGATTAGTTTCATTGTCTTTTCAATTCTTTAGTTGTTGGCTCTACTAGTTCAAGTCATTTCCCTTCGTTTTTCTTGTAATATAGTATCGATATTTCAATTGTTTCCTTTGCTACTTTTTGGTAATAGTTGATAGTTTTACCTTTAAGCCGTTTATCTTTTTGCTCTTTACGTTACTGCTCTTTCAATTCTTGCAAGTTACTTTATTGTTCTTTACTTTCCTGCTCTTAGTCTAGAGTTTACTTCATTGCTCTTCTATTACCGTACTCTACGTTCTTTGCACTAGGAGTAGTTTCAAAGTAATTATTTGGTTACCAATCATCATTCGCCTCATCCATTGAACAACCCGAAAGTCCTTGTGTCCAAGGCATCGAACCCTCAGCAAGATTGTTCCTTCCTCGACTTTCAGTCGCTCGACGAAGTCAGAACTCGCGCACTACATCTACTACATCTACAATTGCACACTTGGCCTTCTGGCCGTGTGCTGGCACTGAAAAGAAGGAGAAACTGATATGCTGAAGTGATGATTTCATTAACATAGAACCGTATCTTTATACAAGTGTGATTACAAGTTGTTCCTACAAGTCAGGAATCTGTTTACTATCTAAAATACAAATAAGGAAGGCTACAACTATTACACAAATCAATCTGCAATAATATGGGAGATATGGCTGATTACTTTCCTTACAGGCACGCCCCGCAATTCATTCATCAAGAAGGACGTATGTTCCTTGATCCCTCGGCTATCTAGGCCGAGGTGATTTTCAGAGGCAACACTTGCACGCTTGAAGAATTGTAGGACTGGCAGAAATATAGGGGATCCACCACTGGCTGAAATATAGTACAGTAGGATGCCTCCATATGTACTTTCTGAAGCTCTCTTGCTTTCGTCTTTTACAGTTAGGTGAGTTTTGATTTACCGTGATCCTTGGGTAATGGTGAGAGGACATCATCGTTGCCCATGTTGGCTGGAACGATGAGAGAATGGAGGTTAGGCTACACGAGAGGTTAGAGTGCAGCAGATGAGAAGAGTCAGGATCTAATCCTGCTCTGATACCATGAAAAGAAGGAGAAACTGATATGCTGAAGTGATGATTTCATTAGCATAGAACCGTATCTTTATACAAGTGTGATTACAAGTTGTTCCTACAAGTCAGGAATCTGTTTACTATCTAAAATACAAATAAGGAAGGCTACAGCTATTACACAAATCAATCTGCAATAATATGGGAGATATGGCTGATTAATTTCCTTACACTCCCCCTCAATAGGATGGGTGCCGGATCGGGTACGGGTTCTGGAGTGGGTGGAGGGTCGGGTATAGGGTCATGAATGGGCACGGCATGCGTGGGGAGAGGGGAAGGAAGCGTTGGGAGGAGCGACGGCGGCACTGGGGTAGAGACCGACGCCGGAGGAGAAGGAGAAACAGGTAAAGGAGAGTGGGACGGACCGAGAAGGACGGAGTCGGTGACAGGAGGGTTCGTCGAACGACGACGAGAATAAGTACGGAGAGAGGGCGGTGGAGGCGGTGGGGGCGGCGAAGATGGTGGGGTGAAAGAGGAGGGATCGGTGTCTGGAGAGAAGGACGAAGAAACAGGGGGACTGGGGAGAATGCGATGCAGATGGAGAGAAGGGAAAGTCAAAGTCAGAGGATGAAGTGAATGGGTCAGGGGGCAAGGGAATTGGGCCCGGGTGGTGCCCTAATGAGGAGACCACAGAACTGGGCAAAGTGGAATGGGGGAAAATATGCTCATGAAATTTGACGTCGCGGCTAGTAAAGACCTTCTTGCGGGATAAATCAAACAACTTGTAGGCCTTTTGACCGATGGGATACCCGATGAAAATGGACTGAATGGCACGTTGATCGAATTTATGAGCGGGATGAACGTTAGTAGCATAAGCTAAACAGCCAAAAACATGTAGGTGGGAGAAAGAAGGAGGTTTTGAATAAAGAAGTTCGAAGGGAGTTTTGAAAGAAAGAATGGGAGAAGGTAAGCGGTTGATGATGTGGACTGCGGTAAGAGCACACTCCCCCCAAAATTGAGAAGGGAGGTGTGCTTGAAATTTGAGGGCACGAGCCACTTGAAGAATGTGTCGATGTTTACGTTCCACAACCCCATTTTGTTGGGGCGTGTAAACGCAAGAATGTTGGAAAACGACACCATTATCATTAAAAAAAGATCGAAGGGATAAGAATTCGCTACCATTATCACTACGGAAAGTTTTAATGCGAGAATCAAATTGAGTGATAGCATAGCTAAAAAATTGTTTTAGGAGTGATTGGACTTCAGCTTTATGGCGCATTAAAAAAATCCAAGTAAAACGTGTATAGTCATCAACAATGGTAAGAAAATAATGAGCACCAGAAATAGAAGGAAATCGATATCGACCCCAAATATCACAATGAATAATATCAAATGGTTTGACAGAAGATATGGTACTAATACTAAAAGGTAGGCAACTCTGCTTGGCCAAAGGACATATATGGCAAGCATTATTATTAGACGGAAAGGAAACATGCAGAAAATTCTGAGCAATGAAACCTAAACAAGAGGATGACACATGCCCTAAGCGGTTGTGCCATAAATCGCTGGAGGTGATGGTAAGGTGACAGGCTGGGCGTGTGATGGAAAAAGAAGGACTGGTTTTAGACTTCTCCGTCGCTAATGCCACCAAATAATATAATCCATTGCGTTGTTCACCCAAACCAATCGTCCTCCTCGTAGCCAGATCCTGCAAAATACACCAATATGGATAGAAGGTCACTGAACAGTTTAATCCTCTCGTCAATCGGCTAACCGACAATAAATCGACTTTGAATTTAGGCACAGATAACACATCATGAAGATAAAACATGGTACTGAGAGGTAATGATCCTTTAGCAGCAATATTAATTTTATCTCTGCTAGGCAATAGAACAGGTGGTAATGAGCAATTATTATTTTTGTGTAATAATTGCGTAGATGAAGTAATGTGATCAGTCGCACCGCTGTCAATGATCCAATTGCGGGAAACGACCTTGGACAAACCTGGTTTTGTGACGACGTTTGCTTTGGAACTTACGCTGGTATTGGAATTGGGCTGCAAAGTCTGATTACTAAGAGCAATCATAAAATGTTTAAATTGGGCCTTAGTGAGTGTCACGGTTGGCCCACCACCATCTTCAACAGTCGCGCAGACTTGGTTTGCCGAAGGAGCTGCTCTTGGTTGCTTCGAAAAACCTGTGCCTTGCCTCGCTTTGGGGTGACCTGGGGGATACCCAATCAGTTGATAACAAGTCTGTACCCAATGTCCTGGATCTCCACAATAGGTACAATGAGGTCTACCCCTGCCGGAGCCTTGTCGCCGTTCAGTATCAAGAGGGGGTCCTTCTTGGGACGCAAAATTGCGTTCTGGACGCTGGATATGCCGATCAGTCTTCTCAAAGCGTCCACTTCTTCCTGAATTGAAACTGGGTCTGCCAGGATTGCGCATTGCCATTGCAGCGCTTGAAGATGATTCTGCTGCCGGATGAGAGGCACCAAGTGAACGTTGTTTCTCGTCCTGAGAGACAGCTGCATATGCCTGACGGACTGTTGGCAAAGGACTCATCAGAAGAATCTGTCCACGTACAGAACTGTAAGTATCATTCAGCCCCATGAGAAATTGCATAAGTCTTTGTTGTTCTGCCTGTGCTCCTCGAGATGTCTCAGAATAGGAAGCTAATTCATCCCATAAGCCTTTCAATTTTGTATAATAAGCTGAAACTGAAAATTGCTCTTGTCGGAAACAAGCGATTTCTCGCTGAATTTCAAAAATGCGTGGAGCATTACCTTGGGAGTACGTAGGATAGTAGATAACACTGTCGGTGATTTCTGAATCAACAGTGTTGATGATCCATGAATGAACCATATCATTACAACGCGACCAAGTCGCATAGCCTTCTAGGTCTGTCTCTTCTGAGGGAGCCTTTATTGTGCCGTTCACAAAACCAAGCTTGTTCTTAGAATTCAAAGCTAGGGTCATAGCCCTTTTCCATCCCGCATAATTGTCTCCATTCAGGGGCTTAGAGACTAGGACTAGACCTGGATGATCTGAATGATGAGTGAAAAAGGGATTAGAGAGGTCAGATTTTGACATCTCAGATGTAGGAGGATTGGAGGAATCGGCTTTTGATTTGCCGTGATCCTTGGGTAATGGTGAGAGGACATCATCGTTGCCCATGTTGGCTGGAACGATGAGAGAATGGAGGTTAGGCTACACGAGAGGTTAGAGTGCAGCAGATGAGAAGAGTTAGGATCTAATCCTGCTCTGATACCATGAAAAGAAGGAGAAACTGATATGCTGAAGTGATGATTTCATTAACATAGAACCGTATCTTTATACAAGTGTGATTACAAGTTGTTCCTACAAGTCAGGAATCTGTTTACTATCTAAAATACAAATAAGGAAGGCTACAGCTATTACACAAATCAATCTGCAATAATATGGGAGATATGGCTGATTACTTTCCTTACAGGCACGCCCCGCAATTCATTCATCAAGAAGGACGTATGTTCCTTGATCCCTCGGCTATCTAGGCCGAGGTGATTTTCAGAGGCAACACTTGCACGCTTGAAGAATTGTAGGACTGGCAGAAATATAGGGGATCCACCACTGGCTGAAATATAGTACAGTAGGATGCCTCCATATGTACTTTCTGAAGCTCTCTTGCTTTCGTCTTTTACAGTTAGGTGAGTTTCGATCACTCCAGTTTTGATACTATTCCTATTTATTAGAGGACTCCCCAAGTTATTTCCAAGTTTTACAATAAACTGAATTGCCTCTCTGTTGTTAGTTTGACAGGAAAAGCATATAAAGCTTCTCATGCATAGTGATTATATTCCATTAGCTATCAATACGCTTGTAGGCTTGCACCGTTAAGATTATACTTTCATACCATGTACTCATGTAGAATGGTGTGCTGTTACAGTGAAATATTAAGTAACCTTGCATTGCATTTTCAGCGGATTGTATGAAATTAAGTGGCTCCCCTTGAAAATGATCGCCATGCGTGTTTATATAGTAAACCAACAAAATGAACGGATGTTAAATTTTCTTTGGAAGTCCATCCTTTGGACACATTTTTTGCAATTTACATGTGGTACAGAGTTGTGCCATCTTAATAAACCATCAATTATAGAGTCCGTATGAATGCATTGATTGCACTAACTGCCTGGTGTGATGGCACTGGATTTAATTTGCTGAATAAAATGTCTATCTCTGGTCCATCTATAGTAACAGGCTCACGGAAAATAGAAAGAAATGATGCTCAATGTCATGTATTGTTCTGTACTGGCTTTCTTAATTTACTCTCATGCATTGTTGCTCCGAGTACAAAGTTGATGTTCAATGTCTATGATGAAGATATTGCTATGAGAAATTCTAAAGGACACCCCCCTGTTCATATATATTTCCTCACAAATTTTAGTGATCCTTTCTGGCAATAAGGACTTTCACATGCCAGGTTGGTATAAATCTTTTCTTCATGTTCACTGCAGGTTCAAGGTATTCCATTTGATATAGATATATAGCGAGGGTCAAGGCAGTACATATGTATAAAGGTTACTTGAACTTTCCCCGTAATCCTGTAGGTGCAAATTCATATGGACTTGATCAGCTCACTTTCCTCTTTCCACTTTCACTTATGAAACTTGAATTTATCAAGAAGAAGGGGGAAAATGGTTGGATGTTGGTTTTAACTAAAGTCGGGTTTTAAATGGAATTAACTGCTAGAAGTTTAAAGAAGTTACCTGAGACATGGCCCTGTCTGTGCATATGTGTTTGACTTCTTTTGGCTGGACATAATATGTGTATTGCTTTCCATCTTCCTTACCAGTTTGCGTGAAGTTCTGTTTTGATGTAATGTAGTATTTTGTCGAGATGTACGAACTTTTCGTTTGGGTTTTTGTTTTGTACTTTTTTCAATTATGTTCTGCATAATTATCGAATTATTCGAAAGAGATTGTAAAAGAAAAATTAAATAAATCTGATGTTGAAAAGAGGTTGGGCGTAGAGGCCAAATGAGATGCCAGCACATTCGGTTCAAGTTGCCTCGGGTGCATGGCAGAATTCGCCGGAAGAAAGGTGTGTAGCAATTAGATACCGCGAAGCAGAAACAAAACAAAACTTCGATTCAATCACACTTTGTCTGCTACGTACATGCATCCAAAAATAGCATATTGATCGAGACGACGATCCAAGACTACGGATTGGTATCCCACGCCGGCTATGGGTAAGGCCTAATGGCACTGTTCTCTCTTGAGCTCTCTATGCTTTTTCTTTTGGAAATGATTCATGATGCTTGCCCATACAACAATCTTGGCATACTTTGTTGGAGGGAGGACAGATTTGAGGAAAACTGGTAACTATCTTCTTCTGATATAGTGTATTCAATCCATTAAAATTCAAATGACCATAGCAAAAATGCCAAAGCCATGTTGGATCTTTCATCTCGGTCGTATGGCAGGAATGAACACTCTTGATTAGCTGCGGAAACAGCTTATTTGGTGTCATCTTAACATGAGCAATTAGGCTCCTTTGTGGATCATAAATTTTGTAAGCAACTTTTCTGATTGTGGACACATATCCCTTCTCTCGAAGCTGACCAATACTCAACAAATTACACTTCAAATTAGAAACATAAAACACATTTAAAATGATTTTAATATATATGATCAGTTTTAGTTCTAATATGAATAGCACCCTTCCCCATATAACATTCACAGTAGAATTATTACCAAACCTCACAGCAGTGAGACATGCTTCATTCAAAATAACTGCACAACATGGGAGCAGTCAATGCGATTGCTGCACCCGGAGACAAAGTACCATGCATTTACATCAGGCTCCTCGTTAACATGGAATGCCATCAAAAGTGTCTTCTTCTTCTTCTTTCTTTTTCTCTGCTAAATTGGATTGCTCCCCATTCTTTTATTTGTCTTTGTGAAGCTAATTTGCATAACACTTCGAATGAAAGTGACCATATCCATGACACCTGAAGCATTGAACCTTGGACTTGTCAGGATGTCCTCTACCTCTACCTTGGAAATCTGAGGAGTGATGATCATATTTGAGCTTGCTTCCATTGCCATCTCGAATACCTCTGCCTCCTCCTCTCCATTTGCCTTGACCTCTTCCTCTTGCTGAAAAATCACTATTGGTTGCAACCTTCAAAGCAGCTTGCTCTTCACCATCGTGTCGAGTGAATTTTTGCTCATGGTCAAGCAAAGAACTCTACATGCAGCTCATCAACTGATAATTAACTCATCAATGTCTTTGGATTCTTTAATGGAGCAAGCTATGTAATTAAAGTTGTCAATCATGGAGTGAAGAATTTTCTCCACCACAGTAACATCTTGCATCTGTTCACCATGGATTCACATCTTATTTGCAACTGACATAACTCTTGAAAAATAATCTGTAACAGTCTCACCAGATTTCATCTCAAGGGTCTCAAACTCTCTGCAAAGTGCTTGGAGTTGAGAATTAACGTTCGACTCTTGCATTGCCTTGATACTTCTTTTTCATCAAGTGTCATATATCTGCTTGGATGTGTCCTTTTAGAGAATGGTCTCCAAAATTGAGCAATCAATTGCTTGGAACAAGAAATTTTTCACTTTCAAATCCTTCAACTTTAGCTCATCCAATGTCTTTTGCTGTGCTGCTGCTAATAAATCTCCAATGGCAGATTCAATATATAACACCGGTTTCACTGAGGCCCCAATACTCCTTGGACTTGAAGAAATTCTCCATTAACATACTCCAATGGTCGTAATGAGTAGTGACCATCGAAGCGAGGTATTAAAGGTTGCACGTGTTCTCTGTTGCCACAATCCCTGCTGTTGTAAGTCACAAAGCTGCTGCTTTTTCATCTCAAGCCCAGTGGGCTTCTGATGCCAGATTGTTAGAGAAACTAAACATTATGAAAGCAAAACAAGTATTGGAACTGAATGATTTCATTGATTGAAAAGAATTAAGCTCTATATAAATAGAGCATACAAACAAACTAACAGAAATCTAGAACGACTATGCCATGATTAACAACTCCTAAGTTCATGGGATTTCCTTAAAGACTTGGTAAACACTAACAAAACTCCTAGTAGACTAGGACTTCTACTTATTCAAAACAAATGAGAAATATAATATTTATCAAAGATGACAAGCTTCTGGGGTTTGGTACAATAAAGAAACTCAGTTGACCTCTAGGGTCCATCCCTGCTTGTCCTCAAGACAACCTGTTTGGATTCCTGTTAGCGTTTCATACAGTTTCTGACATAATGCTCCTCCTGTTTTGTATTCAACCCTGCAATATACAGGCATGTTACAACAAAAATAAATGTTAAGGAAAATGTGGATTGGATTGTAGTTTTGATCCAATTACTGAACACATGATCGATCGATGTGGCTGTTTGATATGTTACTCGTTACATCAATTATTAGGATCAATGGGGTGTTGCACTTGCCTCTTGTCTTGATAAGTTACAGCGCCAATAGGGTTGACAACCACGGCAGTTCCTGTGCAGAAAGCTTCATCGGCTGCAAGTAAATCCTCCACTGGGATCACACGCTCCTCCACCTGATTGACAATTAGTGGAAGTACATTCTCTAAAAATTAATTTCTTCCGAAAATGTTGTCTGATATATCAAAAATTTCAGCTCATTGGAACTTTTAGATCACCTGGTAACCAAAATCAAGGGCAATGTCAATGATGCTTTTACGGGTTACTCCAGGGAGGATAGTTCCATGTTTCAGTGTTGGAGTTGAAATGACATTACCCTGCAGGTACATAAAAAATATAGTCATAAAGCTATACAACAAACAGTATATATAAACCCTTAAAAGTTACTAATTGGCAATACCTTCAGAATGAAAATGTTAGCTAATACAATCTCCTCAATGTTTTTACCAGTTGCAGAATCTAGGAATAAGACATCAGAGAACCCCTTGGCCCTTGCTTGCTGTTGTGTTTGGTAAACCTATAAAGAAAAATAAGTACAGCAAATATATCAATTTTTCTTTTTCTTTTTGCTCATGCAAACCTATCAGTTCTTAATTGTTGCTATTAATTAGAAAACCAAAAAAGATAACATATGATTAATTAGTTCTATATATGAGCTTACAGGTGAGTAATTGGTGACAGACTTGACACCTCCAGTTCCACCAGGAGTAGCTCTGTGGATTTTATGCTCAACATACAAATTGAGGGCTGCCCTTCCCTATCACAGAATAAACGTCCAACTATTAGACAACCAGCTGCAGAGCCTTAAATCTTAATAAGCTGTCAAAGATTGTAATGAGTTGGGTTGACGATATATGTCAAACTAACACCCTCTTTTGCCTGCAGTCTCATTCATCATCTAAAGAGATCGAATGTTAGTCAACCAGACTCCAAAATCCTTAGCTATATATGTAGACAATGTATATCAAACTAATAACCTTTCTCCAGTACACACTCAGCCCTTTATGTAAAGGGACAGACAAACGCACACATGATGTCGAATGGTTCAAAACAAGAACTTCGAAAATTAGATATCTGATACCATCATAATAAAAATTGAACCCCACAAGCTTGTAACTACTAAAGGAATGAGCAAAGCTAGCTAGTCAACAGACATGCCCTAGCTAATAATTAACTTCAAATATGTTTTGCTCATACAGTTTAGTCCGGCCAGCCAGCTGAAATGGTTTACTCTTACCTTGTGATAATTACCAACTGGAGAAGCAAATATTAGGAATGTATACTCCAGTCCCGGGCCCAAGCCCAGATTAGATCCACTCCCCACGAGCAAAGGCCTAATATACAGTGATCCTTTTCCTGGAGGTGGTACCTATATAAAGAAGTAAATTAAATTTCCAATTGATCCAAAAACATGCAGTGTTCCATTGAATCCGCAAAAAAAGGAATCCATTTGACAATGTTGCAAATTTCCTAAAACAAAATTTATAGATCATAAATATGTTATCAAGAATATATACAGTACCCAACGCTTGTTGGCGAAGACTGTTTGCTTCACAGCATCAACAAATTGCTCAACGGATGGAGAAGGCATGCACATCCTCTCTGCACCCATCTTCATTCTTAGAGCATTCTCTTGGGGCCGAAACAGCATAATACGACCATCTTCTGTTCTGGTCGCCTTAAGACCTTCGAATAGTCCCTGCAGGCAAGTGTGTGTGTGTGTGCACAATTTTGAATGACCAAATGATTATGGATTTGGTTAATTTTTTGTAGGCACAGTTCTTGCATAGGAATATAAAGGATCAACAGTTAGAATCATTGAATTAGGTCATATACTAGTGTAAAATAATAAAAATTCTCAAATTCTTAAAATAAGGACGTCCTTTCTAGAACGGGCCATATATATAATATAACCGGTGTTGTTAAGGAATGATTCAACAATCTGTCAATCTGTATATATATCAAGTTGAATGTTTGCTGACCTACCTGTCCATAATTCAAAATTCCAGCAGATGGACAAAGCTCAATATTTCCATACGGAATGAGATGTCCTTGCGAAAAGTTGTTTCCATCGGAGCAGTTCATGGTGTACATCGAATCAGTTGGAGTTATTCCAAATGCCAGTTCATCCCAGTTGACACCATTAGCATACTTTTCGCCATCATCACTGCAATTTAATTTTAGATAGAAATTACAAAGTAATATCTATTAATGATCGATAGTACTGGAGAAACAATATGAAGAAACGTGCATGACCGTGTAAAGTGTGGTAAAATTAACGTCATTTAGGGTTACACTTATTTATCTGACATTAAGTACCTGTGGTTGATAGATTCCGAAGTTGTCGTTAAACCTGAAGAAGCTTCCATGGCTGCAAATTTGATTGTCTGCAGAGCCCAGAGAGAGAGAGAGAGAGAGAGAGAGAGAGAGAGAGAGAGAGAGAGTATGAATTAACCTGGGAATATCAAGCGGGGACTGCAACCAAAATTTGCCTGCTGTAATGATTACTTCTCCAAGTGGTATCTTATATCTGTAAACAAAACAGGGTGAAAACTCCTATTGGTGGCTTTTGGAGGCAAAAGGCTATTAATGTCAACAGAACGAAGCAACGGTGAAGCTACCATTTTCAAGGTTGGGACGCACGCTGCCTTTGAAGCCGTCGGGTTAGGTTAGTAGCTAGTCATGTGAAAATCAATATAAGGGAATAATTAATTAGTTACACCTAATTGACAGAAAAATCAAAAACCAGTATGTCACTAAATTTTGCTCTAGTAGCTGGGTAAGTGACGATTTGAATGGGTTATACATGGGAGGCCGCTTGTTTTGACTTTTTAATGTGAAATCTAGAAACTTCTGCATGGTTCGACACGTTGGTTTACTGACTTGAGTTGCCCGATTGGTTCGACACGTTGGAACCGACTTGAGTTGCCCGATTGGTTCGACACGTTGGTTTACTGACTTAGCGGTAAAATGTTGGCTCATATTCAGACCGATTCGATAGAAATGGTAATATAAGCTACCCATATGTGGAGGTAAAGATTTTTGACCATAGGCCTATACTTATAACTAGGCCATTTAAATGACCTAAATATAGAGAGCCCGACTAATCACGGGTACTGGAAGATACAACTTCTAGAGGAACTGACCTTACCGAGTGGAAATAGCCTCGAGCAGATAACCACCTCTTTGAAATGTGAGATGCAATTCTTAGGTTGAGCCTTGCGGTCTAAGTACACTAGCGTTCTCATCCATAATTAACTGAAGTCCACGTGACGTTGAAGCATTGGGTTGTGCCTCGAGAAGTCCCCAGCAGAAGTTACTAGCTCGCTGCCCAAATTTAGGAGATTGGTGCTTGGAGCTGAAGAAACAATTGGTCTATAAATTGAAGGCTCAACGACCATGTAACAAAAAGTATTTTCAATTGTCTACTGCACTCGACTAAGAAAGATATTGATGACTTAGACATCAGAGAGTTTTTTGCAAGTACCCTCCCTCCTCCTCCACCATTAGTGCGATTCAAGCTTTTATTCAACAATCCTCGAGGAGTATTAGAGCAAGTTCGCCCGTGGGTCACCAGGTCACCTACTATTCACTGCTTTTTATGTGTATTTTCACTCTCTGGGTCACGGGCACAGTATATTTCGTGTCCTGGGTCGCCATGTGTCACCCTGCATGAGTCACTTTCTGGGTCACCCTGGTGACCTGCAAGTTGACCTAGTGACCCAGGTCTTATTGAAAATTGTGCCCGTGACCCAGAGAGTGGAAATAAACACTAAAAAGCAGTAAATAGTAGGTGACCTGGTGACCCAACGGGTGAACTTGCTCTTAAGTCGAAGCAAGCATGCTTGAGGAAGATTTGTCCTAGGAAGGTTAGCTCGGTTATATTTGTTCAGGGAGATTTGTTCGAGAAAAATTGACTCAAAGATGATTGGTTCGTGGAGTAGTTCAAAGGCAAGTAAGTCGAGGAGGCAAGCTATTCCTGCATCATTAATTAAGGCAAACAATTTGAGATTGGGACTCCAGTCCAACATTATTGTGAGTCAGTCCATCTGGAATTTTTCATCACCAACACCCTACTTGTGCTATATGTGGAGAATTTAGGACACAGCGTCCATTAATGTACGTGACTCTTGCATTGCACGATAGTTTGACTCATGGAATTTGAGAAGGGGCTTGTGCCTTGTGCTTAAAGCACTACCACAAATGAGATTTCCAATCTAATGTGAGTGCTATAATGTTTTTTTTTTTTTTTAAATTTTTCCCTCCATGTATGGATTAAAGAGCAAAACTAAGTTGTAGAATATGTAAATCGGGATGAGATCATTAATTTTCATAATGGAATGGTTCTAGAGACGATTGGAGTCATTGAAAAATGATAATAACTTTTTGGAGAATGACAATATGATTATGAAGAATGATGTTAACTTTTCTAAATAATGATAATAATTTTTCGGAAAATAAAAATAGTTGTTTAGATACAGTGACATTTTCACACCTCATGATAATTAAAAATGTGATGTCATTTATGTTACAGAATGATTAATCCTTGATGTCGGATGAACCACCTACACTATAAAAATGGGACTATCGAATCCCTTTAGCAATGTGGTAGCAGCCAAAAGGGCTCTGACGATCAAGCCATTGAATACTCAAATAAGCAGTAGGCTTACCAAAGTGATGGAGAAATGAAGCTTATATATGACCGTGTAGGATATCTTAAGGAGGCGTGTCGCCCTAATGGGCTTGCCTTGAGATCCAAACGAGGCTAGCTTTATTGGATCCCACTTGTTTTGTCATATGGTTAGGCGTGATTGCCTTTATATGTGGCTGAGTGGACCTACTTGGTGTAAACCACCACACACTAGGACTAGTGAGAGAGTCCTTTGTCCGTTTTGGACGAACCCCATGTGGAACTATGGTTTTCCCTCGGTCCTTTCTCCTTAGTCCTTGCGTCAGTGCGTGAAGCGAGCTGGGCTTAATCGTTCCTTAGCTGGAAGGTAGTCGATCTCTGAATTTCCGAACCTAGATCAGCTCTGGGTGGCTATGGGCCGAAGCCCATTCTTCGTGAGGGTGTTCTGTCCTTTCACTGCTTCCATACGGAACAAGTGTAAATCATGCCTCCACAATTTATGTAAATGTTTAATTTTTTAATATTTTGATGGCCTTATAAAAAATGACTGTAATAATGCCATAGGGTTTTTTAGTTATCATAATTTGCTCTTGTAAATTCGGTTTTGCTTTGAGCTATAAATGTATAACTAGAAGAGCATGTGCATTTATTAGCTATTAAGTCATTCACGTCTTATTTTTAAAAATTTTATGTTAATTCGTAATGGTTCTCACTTCTCTCTCTCTTTCTCTCCCCTCCCCCCGCAGCGCCCTTTCTCTCAAAAGCCGTCGAGCATGGAGGCGACATTCCTCGCTGCTCTCGTATAGAGGGACAACCTCTGCCTCATCCCAGTGCTAGTCTGCTTATACCTTTCTTCTTATGGCTAGTTTTCCAGGCCAGGTCTCCAATTGCTTTTGGTTCTTTTTTATCTCATACCATAGACATGTTTCTGGGGGTGACTTCCTTTGATAGTGTTGGGGGGACGACTTCTATCAGAACAGTGTGGCCTGCCCTCAATTTGAAGGCGTGCACCAGCTTTTCGAACTAGGCTCTTTAACAGAAGCATGATGTTGACGACAATGCCTAGCTTCCTCCATCGACTATGCGTGGTGGAGGGTCGGTGTGGTGGTTGTGATGTTATGTCATTAGGGCTGTGAAAGGTTTTTAATGGCGGGGAGATGATTGTTGGTTTTGGTAGGCGCTTCAAACCTAGCTCAACGCTATTTCCTTGGTGGTGTGGTGGTTAATTGGATAACATCTAATTAGCTAGGTTTGGCTATGACAGTGGCGATACTATGACATGAGTTGGTGGCAGCCGTTTTGGGCTTCAGTCATATGGTTTGTTTACATTGACCCTCATTTTGTCGGTGGTCTTTTGGGCATGCATATTAGATTTTATTGTTTGGCCTGCAATTTTTATGTTTTATTTCAGGCCTTTAGCATTCTAGACATCCCCAAAGAAGCCCCTATGTGTAGGGTGGTTTTGTGGATCAAGAATAAGTCGATGTTTGAATTCGGCTTGGTTCGGTTCAAGCTCCGGTAGTGTGTGGGTTACTTGAATTACACTATTGTCCAAGACATTTTTAGGTTTTCAGGATCTATAGGCAATAACTTGATTTTGATGAGCCCACAGCGCGTGAGTTACTATATATTCTATGTCTCTCGACACCAATATTAATTGATTGACACTCCTTTTAGATTAGAAATAATAATAAAAAAAATTATGTTTTAAAATGTGGATCATTATGTGTAACTTTGTTTTTGTAAGATGTGAGTCCAGTAAAGAAAAAAAAAGGACCTATATAAGTGGGCATCACGTTGGGCAGTGCAGCATGGCATCGAGAGACCTCTCTCACTTCCCAAACCAAACAAAGAAAGTCCTTTTCTTCTTACCTCTCCTCTCCCTCCTCTGCTTCATTTCCATCTTCGCCGTTCTCTCTTACATTAGAAACACATCCTCCGTTCCCTCCCGACCTCACAGCTCCCTCGAATTCCGGAAACCCCCCGGATCCGACCCGACGGAGCCGGCCGGGTCCTGCGACTACTCCGATGGAGCCTGGATCTACGACCCGAATGCGTCTCCCAAGTACGACAACACCTGCAAGGAGATCTTCAAGGGCTGGAATTGCATTTCCAGCAACAAATCCAACGGCCGCGAACTCGTCAAGTGGAGGTGGAAGCCTAAGCACTGTGACCTCCCGCCGTTCGATCCCGCTAGGTTTCTTCAGATGTACAGAGACACCAGCATTGGTACTTTCTCTTCTCCATAGTTCAATTAATTCACTTGAATTTGTGAATTTTTGATTTCACTAAATTTAGAGGCTTTAGTGTTCTTGGAGACCTATTAACTAACAGTAAGTACTCGTTTGATTCAGTGTTGCTTGTTATAGAAGTTTCTTAAAGTAGAAATCAATCTTGAATCTGGTGTTGAATGTAAGAGCTTGTGACTATTCTACAGTGCAGGGTTTATTGGTGATTCCTTGAACCGGAATATGTTTGTTTCGCTGTTCTGTTCGTTGAAAGGCGTGTCGAGTGAAGTAAAGAAGTGGCGGCCGGTTGGTGCTGATCGCGGGTTCACATTTCTTCAGTATAATGTTACGCTTGCGTATCATAGGACAAATCTTTTGGCTCGTTACGGTAGGTAAGCTATGTTTCCAATTGTGTGGTGGTTTACATGTTGCAGATGTTGAGCACCAGATTTTCATGTATTAGTTGGTATGGTTAAGCTGGTTATGCTTTCTCTTGGATGCAGGTGGTCAGCCAATTCTAATGGTGGCGTGCTGGAATCTCTTGGATATAAAGAGGGGTATAGAGTTGATGTTGACATTCCGGTTGACACATGGGCTGAATCTCTCAGCTTTCATGACATTCTGATATTCAACACAGGGCACTGGTAATAGTTTCCTTCTAATATGCCTTTCCCTTTAAATGTTGCAAACACATTTAGAACTTCTGTTCTTTTACTTATCTCTTTATCTCTGCATACAAGTATATCTAGCATATCGGCCTTATTTATTACTATTGCTGAATTTTTTGTTGCAATTACAAAATTTTTTTTGTATCAAAGTCAGAGATCAGAAGACTAGTCTAGTTATCTGTGTCAGTGTGTCATAGTCGGATCATAACACTGGCTTATTATTGACAATCATGATACAATTTCTTTATATCATCTGCGAGTGAGAATATTTTTGACGCAGAAAAGCATATAATACTTTGAAAAACATAAAGGAATTTGTGATATCCTTGGAGCTTGTTGGTTTTCCCACTAGTGTACCAGGGGTAAAAATACGCTAGTAATCAACTGATCTGTCTTCAAAAGGCTATAAAGATGCTAATTTGAATAGGAAAAACGGTGTTTTGAATTGAAAATGCAACAAACTAGGTTCTTTTACTTGTGCTGGCTATTCATTTGAACTTTTGTTTTTTGTGAACAGGTGGTGGGCTCCTGCAAAGTTTGACCCTATGAAGTCGCCTTTGCTTTTCTTTGAAAATGGTCAGCCTGTAGTTCCTCCAGTACTTCCTGACGCTGGCCTCGATATGGTTATGAAACATATGGTATAGCAACTTTTAAGATGAAAACTTTGTTTTTCAGCCAGTGGAAGTATTCTAGTGGTCATGTTTCTAAAATATGATCAAAATGTGAGGCTAAAATCTCGTGCATATAGTACTAGAGCCCAACACATGCTATTTCATTGTGTAGTATGTATTAAGAGTGTGTTCCTTGTAGGTAATGTTTTTAGAGAAGAGACTGAAACCTGGTGCAATCAAATTCTTTCGTACTCAATCACCTAGACATTTTGAAGGAGGTGACTGGAACCAAGGTGGTTCTTGTAACCGGCAAAATCCTTTGTTGCCAGAGCAGGTGAGTCACATGACACTATCATGAACTGATTGAATGCTTCATTTACTTGATGCTTATATCTGAGCACAAACCCCTTCTATGTCCTTTATGTAAACAATTTCTTGTATGCAACATCAAGATAAATATTTAAAGTCATGGTTTGATTTTCAGGTTGAAGAACTCTTCTCATTGAAGAATAATGGAACAAATGTAGAGGCACGACTCGTGAATCAACACCTTTACAAGGCCCTTGAGGGGTCAAGTTTCCATATTTTGGACGTAACCCACCTGAGTGAGTTCAGAGCAGATGCCCATCCATCGGCAGCTGGTGGGAAGAAGCACGATGATTGTATGCACTGGTGCTTGCCAGGAATAACAGATACTTGGAATAACTTGTTCATAGCACAGTTAAATAATGTCAGATTTAGAACAAAATAAATCTTGTGCGTTGAGATTTTTCAGTTCTTTTTTATTGCAGTATTTCAGTGGAATGAAAATCTCTTGCGCAAGTCATTGATTTCTCTCTCAGTTCATTAACCATCTGATCACTGAACCGTTCGCCCGAGCCGAGGTATATTAGTCGATGGGCCGGCCTGACCTGAGCCCGGCACGGCTCTCGCATGACATAATTACAGGTTGGATCGTTACAAACAATTTTTTTTTTTTTACATTTAAAAAAAATTACAATGATGAGATTTGAACAATGACCTCTCTATTTAAAATTTATTGACAATTTCCTGAATAATTTACATTTGTCTTCTTTTAGATATGTCTTGTGTCTTTGAGACATGAGTTGAGCCATCTTAGCTTGGGTTCTTTAAAAATTGCGGCTTGTAACACTCTCAAGTTGGTGAGTGCCAATTTCAGGGTGATAAATAAAATGTTTTTTATTTTTTATTAATATTCTCTTTTTTTTAAGAGAAGAAAAAGAAAATTACAAACAGAGACCCCAAATACAACTTACAGTGAAAATATCAAAATTAAAAGTAGAGTGGCAATCTTTTGGTCCATATGTTTGGGTCTAAAGCGTCATGGCCTAGGCTTGTGATCGCATTCGCAACGAAGTTAGCTTCACGAGGAATATGCTTGAAGGAAATTACTTCGAACTCTTTGACCATATGATGAATATCTCTAATAAGGGTCTGATGTGCCAAGGACGGTCACACAAGTTGTTGATTGAGTCAATGATCAGTTTGAAGTTGTTTCGAAAAGCATTGAAAATATCAACTCGAACAGCACTGCATTCAGCCACATGAACATTAGCATGACCTAAACCCCTTGAGTAAGAAATTATAAGGGAGGCATACTAATCCCTAAAGGTAACTCCAACCATGAAGTCTCAATTTATGGTGCTATCCTCATTTTAGCACCTCCTTCTTGCACTATTCATACAGCACCCATATCTCATCTCCAACTAATTTGGGGTGTATGAATATAATATAAGTATAATGTTTATCAATATTATATTAAAAACATGTTAATTAATTTAATTAAACATGTGTGGCCCCGAGCTGTTGTGTTTTTGGCTCATTGATAAAATCTGAAAATTAGGATGCAGAATTCAAATCCAAGTCTAGAAAGGAAAAAGGTTTGCGCGCAGCTTTTCTATAAGTTCTAGGAAAGTTAGTCTTTCAAGTTCTATTAGGATTTGTATTATAGGCTTAGAAAGGCTTAGTCTATTAGGATTAGGAATCCTAATCCCATGTTGTATCAGCAGCCTCTATGCCCTATAAATAGGAGCTGCAGTCAGTTTTCTGGAATAAGAAGACAGAAAGAGCAGAAAACTGAGAGTCAAGGTGATAGAGAGATAAGAACTAGTCTGAGGGGTTTGAGGGATCTGCAATAAGTACTTGTAACACCTAAATTCTTCATAGTGCTAGTGAATCTCTCAAGAGAGATCACGAAGTGGATGTAGGCTAAAATTTTGGCTGAACCACTCTAAAATCTGTTGTGTTGTTTCTGTTTTCAGTTCATCTATTTTCTGATTTTGCTTAAGTAGTAAAACACAACGATTCAAAGGGCGCTTACACAATACGAGCTACTGTTCATGGTCATGGTTCTGGAAAAGTCACAAATTTGAGACTTGGTTTGAGACCAAGTCTTATATTTTTGAGACCAACTCCCTTAAAATAGATTGTTGGAGAACCCAAGTTGCATTTCGGTCTCAAATATGGGATAGAACCCCCATGATTGGAGTTGTCCTAATGATAAAGCCTGCAACATCCTTATTGTTGATGACATAACCATCAATGTTTAGCTTTGCAAACTGATCAGGAGGAGGGACCAACAAATTGTGTCATAGTGTTAGCCAAATAGTCACCATCAAGTATAACGGTCAAGTTATAGTGTAGGGATTATGAGTAGGGGATATCGTACTCAAGGAATTGGAAAACTTACTATAGCTAGGGAAAACCTAAAGGGTGCTAGATGAATATCCAAATGTACAAATCACAAACAAGGGCTCACAAGTGAACTAAAGTTCATGGTGGATATATGTAAGATGATGTAGTGGTTTGATTTTGGTTTTGAAGATGGTTTCAACTCAAATTAAGACAAATTAAATAACTTGAAATGTAAACTAGGCTATGCTAAACTAGATGTGATAGAATGGATGGAAGTTAGAGCTTTAGGTTGTTCACCATAGCCTCCCTTGCATGCATTGATGTTCAAACTATAAGTAATGCAATCCCAAGTATCCAATTACCCTCTTAGCATCCGGATAAGACTACTAAGGCCTAAACTCCTTTGATTTTATCAATTTCCACCAGATAAGTGCGAAACTAACTACCCAAGAACAAGTTATATTACTGGATAAGTATCAATTTCTTGCTCCTAGATGTATAAAGGTTTGAGTTTAGATAATCAAGCAAGCAAACCAGTCCTAGGTCTAAGTGATTTTAACTCACTACCATCACATACACACCTAGTGTGCTATCATGCTATTAATGTTCAAAGCTAGCTACTCTCTATACATTGTTCATGTAATGACAAATGCAAGGTATTCAAAGTAGCTAGATTCAAAAATACAAGCATTCACTTCTTGATTTAGCATGTGAAGATGATTATGGAAATTGCATCAAATAAGATTCAAACATCAATTCATTACAAGTTAGGGTAGGGCTTTCAACCCTAGCCCCAACAATAGACTACTCACACATATCTACATGAACTAACATCAACATAATGGAAAACATTAAGCTATCAAAGAATAGAGTTTAGAAATGACTAGGGATGATCACAAGTGAAGAATGATGAAGTGGTTAATCATGGAAACTTTGTCATGGAGATGATGTGGGTGGCTCCTCTTGTGATCTAACTTCTTCCTTGAACTCCTTCTTCAAGACTTGAGATGATGATGATGCTTGGCATATATAAGATATTATGGGTAGGGATGTAGTTAGAAAGTGGAGTGGTGAAGATGGAAGTTTTGTGGAGGAGATGGTAGTGGGTTGTGTAGAGAAAAAAAAGAAAAAAAAAGATGTAATGGCTAAGTGTGGGTGATGCCTTCTTCCTTATGAGAATGAGTGCTTAAATAGATGGAGAGAGATTGCGAAATGGTGTTGAGAAGTCAAGATAACAGCTAGGTTTTTGAATTGAGCAAAGAGGTGGAGTATGAGAGTAGTAATAGATCCCAAAAATAAGGGAAAAGAGTATGAGAGTGATGGTGTAGGTTAGAGTAGGAAATGATAAGTGAGGGATGGTGATTAAGCCTAAAACATGATAGATATTGAAGTGATGATGATGGTGGACTTTTGAGTAATAGGGAGTGTTTGGTTGAATTGGAACCAAAAGATTTGGAATTTGGTTAAGATAGAATGATGGTGAATGGATGTAATGGAATAGATGCTATGATACTCATTCTCCTTGCTCCTTCATGAATATGGCCGGAAAATACATGACACCATCGTGGGTGGTGGTGCGTCGCCACTTGTACCACCAAAAGTGGTGGTACATTGAAAATTTGTCGGAATTTCACATTTTTCTTTTATTGTCAAGATTTTCTACAAAACATGAAATTAGATTAGTCAGCATTAAATTGGACTGTAGAATAAGTAATTTCCATGATTTAGGGCACAAATATGTATATGAATTATGATCCAACACATAATTCACAGAAAGACACTTAGGGAGGCGGAGTATTGTGTCTTTTGTAACTATTCCTAGTAGAAGTTGCCTTGTGTAATATTTGGGAGAGGAGGAACCTGTCTAAAGAAAAGGTCATTCCTCACTTCTCAAAATTTCCAGCAGAGGAGAAGCATGGTTTGGAAGAAGTTTTCAAGGAATCCTTCCTGAACCTTAGAAAGAATCCTATCACTAAATTTTTAATAAGAGAAAAATGCACCAACAGTCCCTCAATTCTTGTGCACCGGTCAATTTGATACCCACACTCCCAATGCTATCAATGTGATACCTGAACACTTATTTTGCTATCGACGACATACATCCGTTAGATTTCTCTAACGGAGACGTTAAAACAGTGACATGGCAAACACACGAAAACAAAAAAGAGAGTAAATGACCAATTTACCCTTTTTTTTGTTAAATTATATTTCCTTTCTTTTCTTCTTCTTCTTTTTTTAAATGACTAAATCTGGTTCTATTGTTTCGTTGTTGTTCATCGGATTCACTTGCCTGGTCTGGGTTCCAAAGAACATAGAAGAATGGTAGGTCTCTCCTTCCGTCTCTTTAACTCTATCCATCCGAATCCATTACAAGTTTCAACCTTTAAGGCTTTGACCCAACCACTACCAAATCTAAATCCAACCCACCACCACTCTCATTCTCCCCTGAGGAACCTTGAGTGTGAGAATGGATTTGGCAATCTGTAAGATGTCGAAAATCGAAAGCAAAAGATTATTCATATTCAAATTAAACACAAATGATCATCCAAAGACTTCTGGAACTGGGTATTCATCAATGGTTTTGAAGGAGGTTTTCGCATGCAGCAGCCTTCGATATGAATATGACAGAAGCAGAGTAATGGCTGACTTGCCAATTGGCCGTGGTGGATCTTACAGCACTGCGATGGGTTTTGGATGAGGACGATGATCCCATGCTTCTTGATGATGGCTTCTTCTTCGAAAATTCCATCCAAGAAATTGGAAGTAATTGCAAGAATTGGTTTCGGGTTAGGGTTTTTCTTCTAGCAGGATTGGGGTTTTTGGATGTGATGGGTGGAATTGAGAAACTGTCGGGTTTGATGGGAAAGAAAGCGATCTAGAGTTTCTGGGTTTTATTATGAATAAGTAGGTTGAATGATGAGGAATGTTGCTATGACTTTAAAATCCCCAATCCTGCAAACACTAATTCCAAACAAATATGATGCACCTCACTCTCGTGATATGCAAATCAGTTTCGCTGCATTTTTGTTTTAATTTGAAAGCATCTCTTCTCTTCTTTGTTAATTATATCCATGTTTGCCAGAACAGCATGGATGCAACTTGACCAAGTCTATCTTCATTGAAAATTTGAAATTGCTGGCAACAAACATATACAAATTGTTACAATCTTACCCCAACAAGAAATCTGAAACTAGGAAACTGAATAGCAAACAACAATAGGTCAGTTGATAAAATTGAGAGAAAGGATGAGGAGTTGAGGACGGGAGAAGAAGAAAGTAAATGAGGAAGAAGAAGAAAGGAAAAAAATTAAGAAGAAAGATAAAAAAAATTTAATTAGTTAATAAGGAAAGACAATTTTTCCCTTAATATAAATATCACATGCGTGACACGTAGTTGCCACGTAGTGTTCTAACGTTCCGTCAAAGAAATCTAACGGATGTATGTCGTTGATAGCAAAATAAGTGTTCAGGTATCACATTGATAGCATTAGGAATGTAGGTATCAACTTGGCCGGTGCATAAGAGTTGAGGGACTGATGATGCATTTTTCTCTTTTAATAATCAATATGATTAAAACCAGTCAAATTTGAAACAAAAGTTGCAAAGGGACAGGATAAGAAGAGGTGATTTGTATCCTCAACCCCTGAGTTACAAAGAGCACAAGTAGTATCTTGGAGGTATAACAAGCAATTCTTTCCCTAGTTTTCAGTCTTCCTCTAGCTAAGAGTGAATTAAAAATCTTGCCTTTTGGGAGGAATATTAAATTTTAAATATCATTCATGATCTTGACATTCGAATAAGCAACAATAGATTCACACTGTAACCAAGTATCAAATTTAATTGAAAAAATGCCCATTAGAAGTCGGATCGCAAACAAGTTCATCAGAAACATCCGTAGTAGGGATATGATTACCAATAATGTTATTCACAATATTATGATCCAACTATCCAAGTAGGAAGACAACTTACTGTTCAAGAACCATTAGAGATATAATCACTAATATTTTCATTTAGATTGTTGACATTAGTAGTAGAGATATATAAGATTAATTTGTTTTTTTTTGAAATGAAAGTTTTTATTTTTTTGGTCTGACCTTTCAAAGGGTTCAATGCTTAGGCTGAGACCAAAATATCGGATTTCGAGGAAATATCGATGGTCTGAAAAATGGAAACTTCGACGAAAATATAGTGGATATATCGATTTCGGTAAATAATCGAGAAAAATGATGGAAATTTGAAGAAAAACATGAAAATCTTAAGTGAAACTTTTGGATATGTTTGTTTTATCAATTATCCACTATATTTGAAAGGAAAACCTTGAATATAGTGAGTTGTAATAATTTAAGATGAAACAGTAAATGCTGAATCGCTGACAATTCTTAAAATTTTTAAAATAAACATCTAATTTTTTTTTTGATGGCTGAAAACCTAGTGGGAGATTAGGCCATCACACCTTATATACATTCTTTGTACATATCATATATTACATCTTGAATTACATGAATAACTTAGAACCACATAGGAGTGTATTGAGATAATGTAGGAATGTCATTGATTAGAACAATAAAAATATTAAAAATAATAAAATAAACAATAAGAACCAAATGCTTAATAATATCATTTAATTGCTTACCAAATTTTGGTTTCATCAAATACTCAAAAATAAGAGTCTTTTGGAGTGAAGAAAAAAGTAGTAGGAGAAAGAAATGAAGAAAGAAACTTGTAGTTTCATTCGGTGCAAGAAATGAATGGAATTGTAAGACCCCGGAAATTCGTTATTAATTTCTTGGAATCCCCCGGAATTAATAAAGTGTTCGTTGGTATAATTTCATGGTTCGAGGGTGGAGCGGATTTTATTTCGAACTATTATTCACTCAGAATGCTTTGATTTATTATACGTTGTGATTTTGTGAAAACTTCATTCACGAAAGTTGAAGAGCGAGTCGATACGAGTTTGTGGATATGCGGAACGCGAAAATCGGAGTTTGTATGACGAAGTTATGGCCATCAAAAAAAGTTTCCAATTTGGGATAAATAGAAAAATTTGGGAAATTTTTCAGAAAACCCTAACTTTCCAAAATTAGAAAGTCGGTCCCCTATTCTCTCTTCCCGACCGGAAATCGCCGATCTTCATTTTTCGGCTATATCTTCGTAATCCGGCCACCTTTGGACGAGCTACCACCGGCGCTGGCTTCGCCTCTTCCTCCTCTAGCTCCTTGTGGTAGCATCTCCTCCCCACTCGGCGTCTACGCAGCGGAGCACGATGAGCCCGATATAAACTCAGAAAACGGTCAACGCCGATATCTTCCATCTCCTGCCACCATAGCTCGAGCCACTTGGCTTTTTGGAATCCCCTGAAGTTGCTAATCATGCTCCTGAAGTGGCTTGAGCTGAAGTGAAGCGTGGAGGGAGAACTAGAGCTCGCCGAAAAACTGGGCAAAAATCCGATCTCAGTGGCTTGCGAGGTAGTTTTCGACCCTTTACGCTTTGATTTAGGCTTGATGCTAGTTGAGAAAGTTGTTAAGCTTCCGGCCACCTCAGGAACAGTTTTTGTTCTTGATTTCGATCTACTTGTCGATACGAGTATTTCGATATACAACACTTAATTTTTGGAGATCGTATGAGCATGTTAGAGTTTATTATCCAATCGACTTGTAGTTTTGATATATTGATCGGATAAGTATTCCGGAGATTTTGGGTGATCTTGGATGAAGTTTTGCCTCGATTGACATTATTTTTAGGGTTTTAGTTCAAACGGGGGTTCGAAACTTAATCGTTTTTTATTTGTGTACTAAGTTGTGACGTATATTACTTACGTGATTGACGGAGCGTATTCGATACCTTATCTCTGCTGTAAGAGAAGACGCAACGAGATTTAGAGGTGAGTAAATCTCACGTGGTTCAGTTACGAACAAAGTTACTTATTATTCGGAATAATTGATAAATTGTGAATCGTTTTCGGAAATGAATATTTGTTTTAAATGATATGAACTTGATCGACTACGGTTCGTAGGAGTGTGGTTCACCGGTATGAAAAATGAGTTTTTAAGTTTTTGCGATTGTGAGCTATAGTTGGTATTAGTGACATTCCTGAGTAGATGACTACGTATGTATATATTTACGTGATATATATATCTGGATGGTGTGTCATGGTAATGTGTAGATTTTTGGTGATTTATTTAGATTATTGAATTGATCATTTATTTATGTCAGAAATACATTTGATGATCTATATTGTTGAATGAGTGATATGGAGTAGTGGTGTGACATCAGTGAGTCGTGAACACCACCGCCGCCGGCTACATTAATCCCGCACCGGTTCAGCTCGGCTCGATGGCCGTCGACGGCCTCCTCTACAACAACAGCCTTACCACCTCGGAGCTCGAAGCGCAAATAAACCTGATCGACACCGCCGGCTTGGAAATCAACTCCGCCGCCAGCGTCAGCTCGTCGGCGCCGCCTCCGCCGAGGCCGCAGACGGTCGATGAGACCTGGCAGGAGATTGTGTCCGGCGAGAGCCGGAAGGAGTGTAAAGAAGAGGTGCCTGATGAGTTGATGACTCTCGAGGACTTTCTGGCTCGGGCCGGCGCGGTGGAAGATAACGACATTAAGGATTTACACCAGGAGATTGTGTCCGGCGAAAGCCGGAAGGAGTGTAAAGAAGAGGTGCCTGATGAGTTGATGACTCTCGAGAACTATCTGGTTCGGGCCGGCGTGGTTCGGACGGAGAAGGTGTTAACCTCTTCTCGTCGTCGAAGGAAGTACGATGTGTTTCTAAGTTTCAGAGGGCCAGATACGCGCAAGGGGATTACCTCCGAGCTGTATGATAGACTAGAACGGAGAGGAATTAAAACCTTTATGGATGACCCCGATCTTCATGTAGGAGATTCCATTAGCCCGTCTCTTGTTTCAGCAATTGAGGAGTCAAGATTTGCCATTGTCATTCTTTCACCCAACTATGCTTCTTCGCCATGGTGCTTGGATGAACTCCTCACGATTATTCGGTGCACCAAAGAGAAGGGGCTACGAGTCATGCCCGTGTTCTACAACGTGGAGCCTTCTGATGTGCGGCACCAAAGGGGAAGTTTTGAGCTCAAAGGGAAAACCCGACCCCGAGTAGAAGTAAGGGAACATGAAGAAGTATATGGCAAGAATGAGGAAAAATTCAAGGCGTGGAGAGCTGCTTTGACAGAGGTAGCCAATCTTTCTGGGTGGGATTCAAAGAATTTTAGGTAATCTCTTCCTTCATACCTTTATATTTTTTGTTTTCTTCCTTCCTTATCTCATCCTTTTGATAAGGTAATTTATCTAAAATGAACTTTTCATTACGATTTAATTTCTGAATCCAAGTTTTGGCATGTTGATTTTTTCTGAGGCCCTGAGGGATCAGGATGGAAGAATAGAAATGGAGAGTAGTAACCATCCGAGTAAAATTAGCATTTTGCATTTGCTTACTGGGTAATAATTTTGGCACTCTACTGTGCTGTTTATTTTACCACTTGAGTGCCAAAATCACTACCTTTACATTGCAAAATTTTTTTGGCTGACATGTTGCATGCTAAGTTGCTAACTCAGTAATTTCTCTAAAATTTTCTTCTTCTCAGAACTGAGAGAGAACTTGTTGAGGCAATTGTTGGGGATATTGGGAGTAAGGTGGTGTATAAATCTTCAAGTGTTGACAAGGGCTTCGTAGGAATGGATGTCCGTGTTGATGATTTATTAGATAATTACATACCTCAAGGGGATGAGGTACGAATTATAGGGATACATGGGATGCGAGGAGTTGGTAAGACAACGCTTGCTCGAGCTTTTTATGATGACTTTGGTCAGGATTTTGAGCATAGATGCTTTCTTCGCAATGTTAGAGAGCAGTTTAAAAGCGTTGGCCTAGTGGCTTTACAAAAGAAACTTCTTTCCAGCATCTTGATGGACAAAATTGATTTCATAGAGGATGAATATACAGGAGCTGATGTGATTCAAAGAAGTTTATGTAAAACAAAGGTGCTTGTTGTTATTGATGATGTGGATGGGTTGGAACAATTAGAAAAATTGGCTGGAAGTCGCAACTGGTTCGGTCCAGGGAGCAGAATTATCATAACCACCACAGATTTTCAATTGTTACAGGCACATGGTGTTGATGCTACATACAACGCTACCGGGTTAAGTTCTGATGAAGCTCTTGAACTGTTGAGTTTAAAGGCTTTCAAGAAAAGCTTCCCACCAGAAGATTATTCGGACCTGTGCAAGCGTATTTTAGGGTATGCTCAGGGGTTGCCGTTAGCTATTGTGGTTTTAGGTTCTTCTTTATGTGGTAGAAAGCACAATGAATGGGCAAGTGCAATTCGTAGGCTGAAAAATACACCAAATAGAGGAATTATTGATGTGCTTCAGATTAGTTTTGATGGACTAGAGGACATAGAGAAAGAAATATTCCTACATATTGCTTGTTTTTACAAGGGACAAGATAGGGATCGTGTGACAGAAATACTAGACTATTGTGAGCTGGAACCTGTCATTGGATTAAAAGTTCTTGCTGATAAATCTCTCATTACTATCTCCAGCAATGAACTGTCAATGCATGATCTGCTACAAGAAATGGGCTGGGAAATAGTTCGTCGAGAGTCTCCTAAAGAGCCAGGCAAACGTAGTAGATTATGGTCTCATGAAGAAATCCACAATATGTTGAAGCAAAATAAGGTAATAACTTGATTATGTAGAGAAAAAGGGAAGAAGATAAATATTGGCATGTTTGGTTTATTCAATAATCTGTTTTGGTCCAGCAGTATTTTTGCATTGTAGACCTCACATTTTATTCTTGTTTTTATTAATTAGGGAACAGAAGCAATCCAAGGCATGGTGATGGAGTTGCCTGAATTAGAAGTGGCGGAGTTGCCTGAATTAGAAGTGGCTCATTGGAATCCAGAAGCCTTCTCAAATTTGTCTCAACTTAGTCTTCTCCATATTCATAATGTGGACCTTCCCAAAGGCCTCACTTGTCTTCCTAATTCCTTGAGACTCCTGGAATGGCCTGGGTGTCCGTTAAGATCTCTCCCACAAAAGTTCGAACCAGACAAACTTATTGAACTTAACTTGTGTCACAGCAATATTAAACATCTTTGGAAGGGAACAAAGGTATGGCTGTTAGTCAATAGTCTACTTTTGTTTATTTGTATAAAGAAAATTGTCTGTTTTGGTGGCTCACTCTTTTGATTTTATAAATGTATGAGCAGAATTTTAAAAAGTTGAAGATCATCAAACTCTGCCATTCTCAAAACATTGTGGAGACTCCAGACCTCGCAGGCGTTCTGAATCTTGAGAGTTTAGACCTTGAAGGATGTAAGAGTTTGGTAAGAATCCATCAATCCCTTGGATTTCTCAAAAAGCTTATTGTCCTGAACCTTAAAGACTGCAAAAGTCTTGAGAATCTGCCAGGTAGAATTGAAATGGAATCTCTTGAAACATTAATTCTTTCTGACTGCTCAAAAATTAAAAAGATTCCCGAGTTTGATGGAAATATGGAGCGCCTGTCTGTGCTTCATCTCGACAAGACTGCTATTGAGGAACTGCCTGTTTCAATTGAACGCCTGAGTGGCCTTGTGTCATTGAATCTAAGTAACTGCACAAATCTTGTTTGTCTTCCAAGCACCATCAATAAATTGAAGTCTGTTGAAAATCTTAATCTTTCTGGATGCATAAAACTTGGCAAACATCAGGAAAGCGTGGGGGAGGTGGACTGTTATGAGGAAAATGATGTGAATAGTGGGTATGCAATAGAAATGTCATCTACCCATGATCTCATAAAGTATGTGAGAGGTTCAATCTTTCATGGATGGGAAGCAGTTTGGGGATCTTTAAATAAGTTCGGGCCTTCTGGATTGATGCAAAAAGTGATTACAGAGCAAATGAGTTTCCGCTTGCGTATATCTGGTCTCTGTAATTTAACATATCTGAACCTGAGTAATTGCAATCTTGGTGAAGGAGCATTTGCCGACGAATTTGGTTACTTTCCCTCTTTGGTGACCTTGAATCTAAGTGGAAACAATTTTGTTCATCTTCCTTCAGGCATTGGATTGCTTTCTAAGCTTGAGAACTTTAACTTGGAGAATTGCAAGAGACTTGAAGAGTTGTCAGACCTTCCATCAAATGGTAGACTAGATTTAAGGGCAGATGGTTGTACTTCACTGAAATACTTGTTTGATGCATCAAATTTGAACCGATTAAACGAATCATATTTCAGTTTCACGAATTGTGTCAATCTAAATGGCAATCAAGGATGCAATAACATAGCATTTGAAATGCTGAAGACATTCATGTATCAGGTATTCCCTCTCTAAGCGTGTGCTTTTCTGCTCATATACTTATAGACATTAATCAACTAACAACCTATCTCTTCTTGCACAGGGAATCTCTAATATGATGGAAACTTCTCGAATTGCAATTCCTGGAAGTAATATTCCTGAGTGGTTCAGCCATCGAAGTGTTGGGTATTCATTAAGTGTAGAGCTTCCTCCAGATTGGGATAGCAGTAGGTTTATGGGATTTGCTTTGTGTGTTGTTTTTGTACTCCATGAGCACCATCAGGTTGATGAGCGTGATATTCATCAATTCAAGACTTTTAATGCTACTCATCATCTTGTATGTTGCCTGAAGTTCAGTGGAAGAGAATTAGAAGTACATGGCAGACAGCCTGCATTTCGCTTTAGTGAAGAGTTTTGCCAGCTGGCCTCAGATCACCTGTGGCTATTCTATGTATCTCGTGATAAATACTTTGGTACAGAGTGGTGGCATAACAGTTGCAGTCAGCTTGATTTCTTATTTAAAACCAGAGGGCCAGGTCTGGAGGTGAAGGAGTGTGGAGTTCGTCTGATATATGAGCAAGATGTGCAAGAGTTGAACCAAACAACCACTCAATCAAGCAGTAGGATGTCTCCATATGAGGATATATTGGTTGATTTTGACATTCCAGTTGAAGGGGAAACCAGTGGCACTGGTAGCAGAACTTGCACACTTGAAGAATTGTAGGACTCGCAGAAATAGAGGGGATCCACCGCTGGCCACTCTGAAGGACCACAATTAAAGGACTTTCTGATCCCTTGGTTGGAAATGAGTTGCGGATCATGAATGGCCAATGCATCCTCTTCTCTCATTTGAATTTCTGCTGTAATTACATTCTGAAGCTCTCTTGCCTTCGTCCTTTTATAGTTAGGTGAGTTTCGATCACTCTAGTTTTGTTACTTTTCCTATTTATTAGAGGACTCCCCAACTTATTTCCAAATGACACTATAATCCTACTTGCATTCAAGTAGTTTTACAATAAACGAAATTGCCTCTTTGTAGTTAGTTTGACAGGAAAAGCATATAAAGCTTCTCATAGTGATTATAGCCTATTAGCTATCAGTACGCTTGTATGCTTGCACCATTAAGATTATACTTTCATACCATGTATTCATGTAGAATGGTGTGCTGTTACAGAGAACTATTAAGTAACCTTGCATTGCATTTTCAGTGGATTGTATGAAATTATGTGGCTCCCCTTGAAAATGATCATCATGCGTGTTTATATAGTAAACCAACAAAATGAACGGATGTTAAATTTTCTTTGGAAGTCCATCCTTGTACCATTGGACACATTTTTTGCAATTTACATGTGGTACAGAGTTGTGCCATCTTGATTAGCCATCAATTATAGTCCATAAGAATGCATTGATTGCACCAACTACCTAGTGTGATGGCACTGGATTTTCCTGAATAAAATGTCTATCTCTGGTCCATCTAAACTAACAGGTTCACGGAGAATAGAAAGAATTGATGCTCAATGTCATGTATTGTTCTGTACTGGCTTTCTTAATTTACTCATTGTTGCTCCGAGTACAAAGTTGATGTTCAATGTATATGATGAAGATATTACTATGAGAAATTCTAAAGGACACCCCCCCTGTTCATATATACTAGCGATATAGCCCGCGCGATGCCGCGGGTTTGTTTGCTTGATGTAGCCCTTCTAATTTAACATTAACATTTCTGGGCCAATATTTGTTGTCAAAATAATCTCACTTTTGAAGAATTCATTCAATTTACTCCAAATTAGAAATTCCTAGTAACTATTATCGCAACTTAATGCTCAGCACACATTACCTTCTTTGCGGCAGATAGGAGAGGTTCTCATTCAAAATGTACTAACAAAGAAACAGAGATAGGACATACAGAATCACATAAATCAACATTCCAAAGGCAGGCCATCCTAAATTGGCATTCAAAGTAAGGCAGGACTGCACACAACTGTGCAACCACAACTTTTGGGTCGAATAAACATAATTGGAACATTAGAAGATACATTTTTTTTTTTTTTTGCGCATTCTAAAACACTCACTCTAGCCAACAATATAACAAACATATATAGTTTTGTTCAAATAATCTTTTGCTTGATTCATCAAGTCTGGTGCAATGTTAAACCTGAAAAGAAAAGAACAAACGGATTTAAAAAGAGAAGTAAATGAAGTTTATATTGAACTTATGTCGAAAGACTGTTATACACAATACAAAGGGTCAAGAGGATCTTCATCTTTTTTTTTTGAAATGTAGTAAAGAGCTTCAATTGGCATGACAAAAACGTCTAAAAGTGCCAAGTAAAGCAACCCAAACCATTCTTCAAGCTCTATTCTTCTCTAGTATAGTAACTATAGAATTCATTCAAACTTGTGACCCTAAAAATTTGCGCACAAATATAGCAGAATAGCATAAGTGGAATACGAAATAGCTAATCAATGAAGCTTTTTGTTATCCAACTCCTCATAGAATACTGATCCATGCACTCTCAGGTAAATAGTGAACCAAACTATAATAGAGATTCAAAATAATGTGGTTTTGAAATGAAAGCTTTAACCAAATGGTCTTTTCCATCTTTCAATAGGTGAATAGATTTTGTTTACCTTGTTACAGGATCAGGGTAATGGCAGACCTGCTTGCATACAGAATCTGCATAAACAAATACAATCACTGTAGAGAGTGCACCTCTGTTGAGTCAAAACCTCTGATCCTCTAGTTTTTGTTCACTCAAACTAAGACGTTGACAAAAGATAACAGGAAAAGAAAGTATCCATACGTTCAGGCTTGATGTTCAAAAGCCCATATTCCAGCTTGTGAGGGAAAGGAAAAGGGAAGAAACCTCACTATTAAAACTGGAAAGGAAAAGGGAATAACCTTTTTAGGGCAATGTATTACAGTTTAGAAACTCTACATGACTGATTCAAATAAACAGAGCTATAGAAATTACGTATTGAACAAAGTGAAGTTGATAAGACATACAGATCATTAACATTGAATAGAAATCACTGTGGAAAAGCAATTTGATCGTGCAAAAATAATTGAGATAGTTAAGTACAATTCAAACAACGGGAAAGAATAAGAAACTAACAATAGCAAGTGCACCCTCACTAAGCAATTCTGATACGGTTACTCCAACTACAACTAACCATTTAAACTGATGTAATCATTAAAAAATACTATATCATACAGATCACGTATGAATTACATTGGCATATATAAGAGATCATATAAATCACCAGAGCCAATTACTGTTAAGTGGGTGTGAGCCAGAGAATGCAAGGAGTTGTACACAAACAAATGAAGACAGGTTTTAGTAAAAAGAAGAGAACGGGGAAAAACTAAAAACAAATCAAAATTTGAGAACCTCATCTGGAATGGATTCAACCCTCCGATCTTTTGTGTACACATGATCTTCTCCCATGGCTTTTAGACTATGTCAAGCCCTAAATCTCTTCTGGCTTTTGGGATTATAAAGTTGCAAACTTGAAAATTAGGTCCAACCCTGAAACTGAATCAAACACACAAAATCCGCATCAGTAACAATTTTCTTCAATACGAAAATGTATTAAGCAAAAAACCAACAAATGTTCTTTCCCAAATCAAAACACATACCAGAAATCCAGAACATGAACTCTCAGAGGGAAAGTTATTGTTGCATTTTCTCCTCACTAAATTTTTCAATAAATGTGTCTGCTCCTTAGGAACCACTCATTTGCAAACTCCCACCAGTTTGGATCAACCTTCCTGAATCCCTGAACATTGATTCAATGATTTTGGAGACCGAAGTTAAATCTCTACAGACTTTCCTCTCAATTAGAAAACTTCATGGGGGTCCGAAAATTCAAAACATATACCCAATCACAATTCACAATTGACTGGAAATCCTATTCTACTGAAAATTGTTTTTACTTCGACAACAACACTTGGTTTGCTTAAGGGTGTTTGTGACTCATTATTTGACCATATAGCAAAGAACACTCGTATCAGTACTCAGTAGTTACAGTGAGCTCCAGTAAATAATGCAATTAATTTTTTTTTTTTCAAAATGAACATACCTTCGGGCTTCAGGGCTTGGCATTACATTTACTCCCTGCATGAGTTATGATTGCAAGGCCTCATACTCTTCCCACTTGACATAACGGCAGCATTTCTGAACTCAAGATGTATGGTGTCCTACATTCATAAAATTGTTAGGGTTTATTGGAATCTATCAAAGATAAATTACAAAAAAGCGAAAAACGGCCAACAACAGATTTGGTAAATACATAAATGTCTAATATGGTGATTAAACTTGCAATTCCTCAATGAATATTTTTCTGCACAACAACAATACCCAGAAAGAATACGCATCCAAAAAATTGAGCAATCCAAAACAAAAACCCAGAATCAGACAAAAGAAAAACTTACATGCGCAATCCAAAACAAACTCAGACCCAATCCTTCTTCTCCTTCTTTCTCGTGATTCCACTTTGCCAGCCATGATTGTAAAAGCGCACCTGTAAAGTTAGTGGCTTGTCAAACCGAAATTGGAATGGAGCGACTGATATTGATAGAGGCTGAAGTTCGTGGGAGATTGTTGATTTTGATGGCTGGGTTGGATGCTGCGAAACAGTGAATATGGATGTTGATAGAGGCTTCCCGAAGAAACTAAGGGCTTGTCCGGTAACGTTTTTAAAAATGATTTTTCAAAAACCGATTTTGAAAATGAAAACGAGAAAACAAGATTGGATTTTTGAGATTCGAAAATGTGTCCGGTAGTTTATTCCGAAAAAAATTTTCAAAAACGAGAACAACAAAAACGCGTCCGGTACTACCGTATGAAAATACAAAAAACAATGAAAATGTATTCGGTGTTAGTGTTTTTAAAATCTCAATTTTCAATATTTAGTTTAGAACTCAATTTTATTATAATTTTTATAGCACAAGTATAATATCATATAATAAAAACAAATATAGTCACAAAAGAAGTGTCATTAAACTGATTATTGTTGTAGAGAAACTGAAATTGAGAGGAATTTGCTGTGTATTCTCATTGATAATAGGGACCTCTTTATATAGAGGATTACAATGCATAGAATCTCAATCGTACAAGGAAAGTAATCGTACATTGAATAGGAATCTAGATCCTTCTAATTTAACCCTATTACCACTAGGTCAAGTAACCTAGAGTTTGGGCCAAACACAAATAGAGATATCCTTAAACACTCCCCCTTGTGTTGTCCAAGCGCGGTGTTTCTCTCGTTGTCTCGTTAAAAACCTTGCCGAGTAACAAAAACCCAGTGAGACAAAAATAACCTCGGTCGAAGGGGAAAAAGAGCACAACACACCCTTCACGTTTCGAGACCATACATGTAGACATCTCCCCCTGATGTCTGCATCTCCCCCTGATGACCACGGTCATGGGAGTTCGGATAACTTCCGTAAATGATGCTACCAACATGTTTCTCGAAAGTGGAATTTAGGCAATGACTTAGTGAGCAAGTCTGCCACACTGTCCTCAGATCGAACCTAGTTCATTTTGATCTTGAGGAGAGTCTGTTGTTGCTGATTAAGCTTGGTGTTGTCGCTTTGATGTAGCCTTGCTTCATTTGTTCAAAACAAGCTGCATTATCCTAAATGCTCGTAGGCTCATCTATGGTAGACTTCAAACCACAATTGTTCGAACATGCGTAATTATGGATCCAATCCATATACATTCACGAATCTCTTCGTGAAGAGCAATAGTCTCTGCATGGTCTGAAGATATAGCGACTAGGGTCTATTCTGTAGACCTCCAAGATATCGCAGTCTTTACCCATGGTGACACTTAACCAGTTTGGGAAGACTTTTGTGTGGGTCAGAGAGATACCCAACATCAGCAAAACCTTCCAAAACACATGTTGTTTTGGGATGGGGATAGAGGACGCAAGCCAGTGTTGGCGGCGTTCCTGGTGTGTGATGGGACTGAATCCATCATCTCTCTGTAGGGATAGAACAAGCCCATATCAATCGTACATCTTAAGTACTGAAAGATATCTTTTACACCAATCCAATGGCGTCGCGTTGGCGCAAAGCTATATCTTAGCTAACAAGTTTATGGTAAATGAGATGTCCGGTCTTGTGCATTTAACTAAGTACAATAATGCGCCTATTGTACTCAAGTAAGGCACTTCTGCCTCTAGCACATCTTCGTCATCATCCTTTTGACGAAGAGGATCCTTTTCAGGATCAAGACTACGAACGATCATGGGGGTGCTTAAAGGCTTGACCTTGTCAAAATGCCTAAGCATCTATTAACACGATCCTCAAGTTCGAAACCGAGACATAATCGTGTTCTCCCAAAAATCCTTCATCTCAAAATCGGATTTCAAGTGTTCAGCGGTTTCCCTTAACTCTTTAAGGGCTTCTAATGAAGATCATGTCCAACATGAACCGCGATAGAATCCGAAACTTGTTATGGAAACGCGTGGGCATATCCCTTCCCAATCAAGTAGTCACTTTAGTGAGCGTTTCAACCTCTTTGTAAACGCGCTCCGTGGTCTAGAGCCACTTGACTTGGGTAAATGAAGTTCACCATGAACCTTCATGTATATTCTGTATCTAGATCCCCATAGAGATACGTAGTGACCACATTTGTAAGCTGCATGTTCAGTTATTCGGAGACTACCAAACTGACAAGGTAGTGGAGTGCAATGACATCCATTACGAGAGAATATGTCTCATCGTAGTCGATTCCAGGGCGTTTTGTGAGAAGCCTTGCGCCATAAGGCGAGATTGCCATATCTTTTTCTCATCACGCTTTCTAACGAAGACCCATTTGTCAATAGGTTTTATGTCAGGAGGTGTTGACATCACTGCCTCAAAAACCTTCCTCTTCGTTAGAGAATCCAACTTAACCTAGATCGCATCTTTCCATTTAGGCCAAATCTCTCTACGTTGGCATTCATTCATCAACGGAGCGTGGTTCGATGTCATCAGACTCAACAAACTCATGCGCAACGAAATGCGCGACTACATCATCAATTATGATGGAGTTTCTATCCCACATCTCATGTACACTAGTGTAAGTATCCTTCGAACCCACGGGCCTCCCATGCATCCTAGCTGGGGCCATGGCCTGTAACGCCAGAGTGCCACTCTCTATGGCGTTGGCGCCATGCCTACCTCTGTGTAGGGTGGCGCTACGTCCTCTCGTAGGGACGTCCATCCTTGCAGGCATGTTTGCAGCATATTTGTGTGATCTCGTCACTTTAACAGGGATCGAGATGAGACATAGTGGGGACAGACTACGACAATTCCTGTCGTTCCTGTTGAACATTCGTGTTCGTATCTTCCCCTAACGACGGGAAGACTGTCTCATCAAAGTGACATCCGCAAATCTAGCGGTAAGGAGATCGCCTAGCAAGGGCATTAAGTGGCGGACGATAGTTGGAGTCTCAAATCCAACGTAGTTGCCTATTCGTCTATGAGGACCTATCATTGTGAGCTGTGGCAGCGCAATTGGCACATAAATGGCTCACTCAAATGTGCGTAAGTACAAAATACTTGTACCCAGTCACTAGCTGTAACGCAGAGAGACATTGAGTGGCGGTAGGTCGTAGACGAATTAGCATGGCTGCATGCGATATTGCATCACCCCAGGCGGATATAAGGAAATTGGTGCGCATTACCAATGTCCGGACTACCATCGTAGTCGTTTCCGCGAGACCATGTGGGTGTGTTCATGGGAATATAATGTCCAACATTAGTCCCAATGCAATAACCATCGAAAGTCTTCGATGTAAACTCTCTAGCATCGTCAAGTCCAATTGACGGAATAGGATGATCCGGGGAGTGAGCCCGTTGTCATATTATACGTGCTAGGAGTGTAGCATAAGCAGCATTACAGGTGGACAATGACACAACACAGGACCAGCGTGTTGGCATATCAACCAACATCATGAGATATTTAAACATCCGCAAGTTGGTGGAATCAGTCCACAGAATCCCTACGGATTCTATGTAAGAACATAATGAGTATTTTCATATCCTTTGCATAGGACGGTCTTAGTCCTAATTTTCCTAAGGAAGTGGCTTTGTAAAATGAGCGAGAGGCCTTAGAAGCAACCAATGAGAGTTTTGGTTGGGCCTGAGCGTTTGAAACGCATATTGAAGCAAAGTTTGTGACTACATCACCCATCATGGTGTCATGACCATGGGAAGTGGCATCCATGGTGTTATAACCATGGGGATTGACATCCATGGCGTCGCCATGGGTAGCGCCATATATGGCGTTGTCACAAGGGACTTGGGCGGCCATATGGCGCCCCAAGACAGCTGCAGCGCCAGATGCTGCAATTGTTGCGGTCTTGCTAAGTCCAGGAATCAATTTTTGATTCTTGCTTCATTTCGCTCGAGGGTGTCCATGTGAAGTCTTTAGTAGACGGATCATCATATCATGACCAGGGTGACTTATCCTGTCGAGACAAAGCCAATATGTGTCTAAATCCAAGAGATCTTCTCTCATAACTTTATTGGATTTAATAGCTCGAATAGTGACATAGAGTCCACTAGAGAGACACATAAACTTCTCTAAGATGCGCATTCGTTTGCAATCATTAGAGGCATTGCAAAGGAACTCATTTATGTTCTCTACATGCGTTTTCGCATGGAATCCGTTGGCTATTCATAGGTACGATTTGCCCTAGGAGCGTAGAGAGTATCTGTGACAGTAATCAAGGTGCCATTTGGCAAGGGGAACTTGGGCTATTCCATGTCCTTGAATTAATCCTTGATGGCCCAGCCATCGTAGTCACAAAGTAACATGCTCATGAATCAAAATGGAGTCATAATGAAAAGAACTCAAAATTTTATTCATAAGCCAACAGAGTACATCATTGTCTCTTAATCATTAGGAGAATCTAATCCAAATGCTAGCTAATGCAAAACAATGGTAGTCGTCTAACTTCTTTCGGTAATTCCAAAATAAATGTGACCAGGTGAGTAGAGAGATGTCGGTGGAGCAAGGCTCGCTTAAGTACCACTAATCTCAAAACCTTCCTAGACATTACATTTACGTTGAGTACGCCTACTTTGAAGAAAGACAAAAACATTGGCATCTACTACAAAAATGATATGGCAATTGCCTATTACATCTCTTGGAAAAATAAAGACAAACAGAATTGGTGATCTATTGATCCCAGCCAGATTCGTAGTCTTCAACCCTTCACTCTAGATCATCTTCTTGATCTTCTTGTTCTACATAGTGAGCTTCTCTTGCTTCACAATATGTTTTGTAGGCGGTGACAATTTCTTCACAAGCTCTACAAATGTGTGCCCAATGATCAGACACTCCACATTGAGAACATACATCTCTTTGTTCAAACTCCATTGATTGAGGCGCTTTGAAAGCGTCATTAAGATGACTCTTAGTGTTGGTGGAGCCACCAACATGGCCAGAGGCGTTGCCTCCCTCTCTCTTTCCACGTTGACCTCTTCGGTTCTGTGTTCGCCTATTTTGGTAATTACCTTCCCAAGTAGAGCGATTATATGGACCAGAAAGTCCAGAAGTATCCCTAATGTTAGGGTTTTGCTCTTGGCGCCTTCTCTTAGGGGCACGACTATAATTGGATTCCGGAATATGCTCTATTTCCATGGATCTCGAATTATAGTTCTTCACAAGGATGTTGTCATACTTTTCAGTGACATTCATAGCTCCAATGAGCTCATGAAACCTTGTGATCCGTCCTGCAGTAACATCAATTCGATAGTTCTTAGCAACCATCAATGCAGAAACGGGGAAGGTAGAGAGAGTCTTCTCAATCAACATCGCATTTGTGATCTCTTTACCACAGAATTCCACTAGGGATTTAATGCGAAGTACTTCCGAGTTGTAGTCAAGAATTGACTTGAAATCACAGAGGTGGAGGCTATGCCATCTTACTTCTAGGTCAAGAAGCAGGGAGTCACGGACGTTGCCAAATCTATCTTCGAGTGAGACCCACAACCTTATGGGGTCTTCTTCATTCATACACTCGTACTGGAGCGAATCATCCATATGACGAGTCATTAGGATGATGGCTTTCACCTTATTTGCCTCTAAGGCTGCTCAATTTGCTTCTGAAGCTTGAGCTTGCTCAACAGTTAGCACGTCCTGGCTAGGCTCGAGAATCATATCCAGGATTCCATCGGCCTTGAGATGCTGGCGGACATCACGAACCCACCTGTGATATCCAGAGCCAGTTATTCCCAATGGAGCAAAGTCCAATTTGTTCAGGTTACTCATCCCGAAAGAGAACAAGAAATTAGGGTTAGTTTCGGAGCGAAATAGGCTACCACGAAAACATATAAAATTTCTGAGCGTAATCGCTTCCAAGAAATTAGGAATTTCCGAGCGTAGTCGCTTCCAAGAAATTCGATTCCAAGAGGGATTGGATTAGATCGAAACAATGATGCAAGTGGTCGATCATAAATTCTCTACAAACTCTAAGTTTGGAGGACTCTACAAGCTCCAAGCTTGGAGTGAGCACGAACCCCCACAGTTCGGCTTAATTCGGTCTCCCCTATGAAGAAGAAAAGGGGGGTAGAAGAGGGGAGGTTGCAAGTCCCCGAGAAAAGAAGAAAAGAATAAAAAACTTCAAAAATAGGAACTTTTAGAAAAGTTTACCTCTTAGGATTGCAGAACACATATGGTCCTTGTCGTAGGATTGGAGACGAGCTTCAGTCCTAGTGCAAGTAAGCAGACTTGTAGGATTGCAGCGTGGTAGCGAAGACGCGAGGGTCGCGGAATCGCTGAGTTGCGAGGGCACGAGGTCGCGGTGTCGTGGGGGTCGCGGTATCGTGGGCGTGTCGCGGGGTTGCGAATGTGGACTGTGTCGCAGGGTCGCGGTGTTGCGAGAATGCAGGGCCGCGAGGATGCTGCAGGGATGCCGCGAGGATGCTGCGGGGATGCCGCGAGGTCGCTGGTGAGTCGCGGTCGCTAGGGCAGGCGAGCGCGCGAGGGCAGAAGGCAAGCAGGGCTTGCGGGCGCTGCATGGGTAGTGAGGCTAACCTGGTAGGGTTAGCGTTGAGTTGCGACGCGGGGGCTGTGGGGACAGTAGTAGCGCTGGCAAGGCTAATCCGGTGGAGCTTGATCAATTTCTGGGGTTTTGGTTTCTAAAGCTAGGGTTAGGGCTCTTGCTGATAACGTGTTGTAGAGAAACTGAAATTGAGAGGAATTTGCTGTGTATTCTCATTGATAATAGGGGCCTCTTTATATAGAGGATTACAATGCATAGAATCTCAATTGTACAAGGAAAGTAATCGTACATTGAATAGGAATCTAGATCCTTCTAATTTAACCCTATTACCACTAGGTCAAGTAACCTAGAGTTTGGGCCAAACACAAATAGAGATATCCTTAAACAATTATCAAATTATTCATCAAAGAGTGAATAACAATATTATTCATACAAAGAAAAAAATACTCAACATCCTTATAAAAAAAAAATACTCAATATCCTAATGAACTACTAATGACAATATTATTCATACAAGTATTCGTTGGTTTTGTGTAACTATACATCTAAATTCTACACTAAGTTTGGTAAGCTATAAGCTATAAAAAAAAAATTAGAAAAGCTTTTGTGGTATAAGTTAGAGAGTGGCAGATATTACCACTTATATATGCAAGCATCAGTTCAGTCAATAACATAATATATAGGGTAAATTCCTCCTATGGTACCTGAGGTATTGCTACTTGGACAGTTTGATACCCGATGTATTAAAGGGGACAGTTTGGTACCTGAAGTTAGACTCTGTTTGACACTTTGGTACTTCTGTTAATTTTTCTGTTAAATGTAAGGATAAAATTGACATTTAGAATATATGTATAAAAACATAATAAAAAAACATGAGTTTGTGGGTTGATTGCCGTTCTTCATAATTTTATAGGTATGAATTAATGTTTATGAGTTATGTTGAAGGTGAAATATTCGAATTTTATGTTAAAAAAATATAATAATCAGATATTTTTTTTGTACTATTCTCTATGAATCCACTGATTTTCCTCCAAAACTTAGATTTTTCCTCCTCTTCATAAACACAATGCGATGATATTATTTGGTATTATTTTAGGTCTTCATACCTATAAAATTATGAAGAAAATCAACCCACAAACTCATGTTTTTTTATTATGTTTTTATACATAAATTCTAAATGTCAATTTTATCCTTACATTTAACAAACAAATTAACAAAAGTACCAAAGTGTCAAACGGAGTCTAACTTCAAGTACCAAACTGTCCCCTTTAATACATCAGATATCAAACTGTCCAAGTAGCAATACCTTAGGTACCATAGGAGGAATTTACCCTAATATATATATATATAGATTCATGATTGCAGATCATGATCAAGCTTGACATCAGCATAACCATACTTCATAATTTAAAGATCTTCATATAATAGACCAAACAAATACACATAAAACCTATGGGATTCATGATTGCAAATTATGGTCAAGCTAAGCATCAGTATAACCCAGCTTCACATGCAATTTAAAGACCTTCATATAATAGACCAAACAAGTGCAAAGAAAACCAAACGGCAGGGGAAAAAAAAATTATGTACAACACAAGTCAAATTATAAGAACAAAGCATAACCAAATTGAATGGAGATCAACACTGTCAATCGATAAACCTTAAACCCTAATACATATGTAGGTATTCCAAAACTTAAACCCAAAAACATAAACCCTAGAAAGCAAGACATAAACCCTAAAACATAAATCCTAAAACATAATTAAACCCTAAACATATGTAGGTATTCCAAAACTTAAACCCAAAAACATAAACCCTAGAAAGTAAGACATAAACCCTAAAACATAAATCCTAAAACATAATTAAACCCTAAAACATAAACCCTAATACATAAAACTCAAATCTGTTTTTTCTAGAAAGCAAACATATTTGAATACAAAACTCATAGAGATTCTTATAAGAGCTTCGATTGATTACTTAAGAAATACATACCGTAGCAAGACAACGATAGCGTTAGCTCCTCTAGTTCAAATCGTTCTCTGCATGTATATAAAAAAAAAAATCACAAGTAATTAATATAAAAGGATTTTTGATGAAGACTATTGGTGATGGAAGAAGAGAGCAACGAGAGAAGATGGCGACTAGAGATGAGAGAGAGACCTGAGAAGAAGAGAGTCACGTGAGAATATGGAAGAAGAGAGCACGTTCTTTTTTTTCTTTGTTTTGGAAAATATATCTCCGTGTTTTCTAAAATATGAGAATGAAAAGGTGAAAACGTCTATTTGTCGTTTTCCTGTTTTACGAGTAAAATAAAAAATTATTTTCAATTTTTATTTTCTGCATTTTTGAAAACAGACCAACGAACGCATTTTCAAGCCATTTTCAATTTATAAAATAAAAAAGATGACTTGAAAACGTTACCGAACGCCACCTAAGTATTTCAGGTTTAAAGTGTAGATATGCATTTTAGTTGGACTTTCTGGACATCTCTTGCTTCCTTCCTATTTCAATCAAACTTATTGTTAGAACAACTACATCTTCTCCTAAACTTCAGCTATCTGATTCTCCTACATTAACTACATAGGCTGTTGTGATTCTTTTGTATCAGTTTAGATCATAGCTGTAAATAGGATTTAATCACAGCATTGTAACTGTAGCAGCTAGCTGCATATATATGTGTATCCTTGCAGATATCAATACATTGAAAACTTACATTCTACACTTATGATCGTTTATTGCAGTTCGTCTGATGAATCTTGCCACCCTGCGTTGATCTCCATATTAGATACAATTCCTTCCAAGAATTTTGTTCTCCATGTAGTTCAAATGGTCCTATCTTCCTACTTGCAGAAGTCACAGGACATTGAAAATTCAACATTATTTTCATCAGGTTTGTTCTTATAAGTCATTTTAATTTTTTTAGTGATGAGGTTTGCTTTGGGATTATTGTTTTAGTTTGTTCTTTCCAAGGGAGGTTATATCATGTTGTAATTTCCATAAGCAGACTTCTAATTTGGTTCATGGTTCCCATGTTGTCTCGTCATGATAGTAAAGCCTTGATAAATATCCATCATGCTTTGTGGTGTGTACCTTTATAATGTTGAGGATGCAGCTCTCAAAGTTACTATTGAATGCAACATCGATCATTAGTTTGGCTTGTTTATACATGAGTTCCATAGTCTAAAGCTGCAATAGGAATTGTCATTTAAGCATTTATTTGTTCTGATTTCAGTACCAATACAATGCAATAGGGTCTAATCTAGTGTCGTTGCCTTTGTATATCAGGTGATTGAGCAGTAAAGAGCACCAGACGATTTGGTATATATTTTTAGATTATGTGGATTTAAGTTGTAGATGTGTAGTTTGATTTATTGATGTAATGTGATCTGCTACTTATACATTTTCAAATATTGTCATGCATTTTGTAAAAGAGATTAATTATAATGATAATTTGATTGAACTGTCTCTCATACATTTGATTTGTCATGGATGCATGAGTGGTGATACTAATGTGAAATTGGTACACCTAATTTTTTTTTTATTTCTTTTAAAACCTTATTTACGGCATGCAAAGTATGCCTTAAATGGGAACTCAATCGCTCTTTTACGGCACATATTATACGCCTTAAATAGAAGGTATTTTACGGCATGCAACATGTGCCGTAAATAACGTGTGTGAAATTTCCGATATCACTTTGACGGCGTTCTTGGATGCACTTTAATGGCGCATTTTAGTGTGCCGTAAATGAGGTACGTCTTTTACGGCTCGGGCATTTACAGCATGCTTTTGTGCGCCATAAATACCCTTTTATGGCACACATTGTGGGTCGTAAAAGACCATTTTTGGTGTAGTGTTATGTGTTGAGATTTGTGATGTGTGATACAATTGGTGGTTCTTTTGTTCACTAGCTTCATGTAATTAGTGTAGTGTGTCAAGTAGTTGCTTAATCGAGAATGAATGAATGCCTAAGTTTCTATTTTCTTGTGCCCTTCGCCTTTAATCCTACACATTGTGGCCCTAACAAGGCATAATGATTAGGGTTAGAGAGTTCATTCTTGCCTTAGTCGGAAGAATGGATACCAAATGAGAGAAATTGACTTAGTGGCCCTAACCGGCATTAGGTAAAGAACTAAGTAATCATTACATTTTAGGTTGTAACTATTGCATGCTTAAATCCCTAATTTCTAGAGCTCTACGCCTTTAGTTCATGTTTTGGTAGCCCTGATAAGGTACTAATTCCTGAGTTAGAGAGTTCATATTTGTCCTAACCGAAAATGTGAATACACTTAAGGAAATTCGGCTTAGTGGCCTTGACCGGCATTAAGTACAGGATTTGGTTCTCATGAAAATATGTTTGTTTGCTTGGAAGAGTGATTCCTAGCACCCAAAATCTATCTCTTTTTTATTTTTCTTCATTTTTAATTGTTGTTGTTAATTTAGTTTTCGACTTAGTCTTTTAGAAAATTACAATCACATTGCTTAATGACAATTTCTCCTTCATTGTAAATAGTCATCACTAGGCTCTTAGTTTTGATTAGGCTTTGGTGAGAACCAAAGCCGAGCATTGCTAAGGCTTGATGCCTTAGATTAGCATTTTTATTTGTTTTACTTTCCTTTATTTTATTTGCTTAGTGACTTTAGTACCGACTACCCAAGGATTGTGGGCTAGTCACTAATCCCCGTGGTACGATAAACTTTGGGCATAATACTTCCCTATCTTGACAATGATACGTACGCTTGCATAAATGTGTATCAAGTCAGGAGTCCGTCTGATATATGCGCAAGATGTGCAAGAGTTGAACCAATCAACCACTCGATCTAGCAGTAGGTTGTCTCCATATGAGGATATATTGATTGATTTTGACATTCCAGTTGAAGGGGAAACCAGTGGCACTGGTAGCAGAACTTGCACGCTTGAAGAATTGTGACTGGCAGATCGAAATATAGGGGATCCACCACTGGCCACTCTGAAAGACAACAATTAAGGACTTTCTGATCCCTTGGTTGGAAATGAGTTGCAGATCATGAATGGCCAATGCATGCATCCTCTTCTCTCATTTGAATTTCTGCAGTAATTACTTTCTGAAGCTCACTTGCCTTAATCTTTTACAGTTTGGTGAGTCTCGATCACTCCAGTTTTGATACTTTGCCTAGTTATTAGAGGACTCCCCATGCCAAGTTATTTCTAAATTAAATGACAGTATAATCTTACTTGCATTCAAGTAGTTTTACAATAAACTGATGAATTGCCTCTCTGTTGTTAGTTTGACAGGAAAAGCATATAAAGCTTCTCAACTCATGTATTGTTCTGTACTGGTTTTCTTAATTTATTCTCATGCATTGTTGCTCCGAGTACGAAGTTGATGTTCAATGTATATGATGAAGATATTGCTATGAGAAGTTCTAAAGGACACCCCCTTGCCTGTTCATATATTTTTCCTCACAAAAAATTTTGGAATTTTTCGTAATTCTAGATTATGTTTTAGTGATCCTTTCTGGCAATAAGGACTTCCACATGCCAGGTTGATAAAATCTTTTCTTCATGTTCTCTGCAGGTTCAAGGTATTCCATTTGATATAGATAGCGAGGGTCAAGGCAGTACATATGTATAAAGGTTACTTGAACTTTCCTCATAATCCAGTAGGTGCAAATTCATATGGACTTGATCAGCTTACTTTCCTCTTTCCACTTTCACTTATGAAACTTGAATTCATCAAGAAGAAGGGGGGAAATGGTTGGATGTTGGTTTTAACTAAAGTCGGGTTTAAAATGGAATTAACTGCTAGAAGTTTAAAGAAGTTACCTGAGACGTGGCCCTGTCTGTGCATATGTGTTTGACTTCTTTTGGCTGGACATAATTATATGTGTATTGCTTTCCATCTTCCTTACCAGTTTGCGTGAAGTTCTGTTTTGATGTAATATAGTATTTTGTCGAGATGTACGACTTTTCGTTTGGGTTTTTTTTTTTTGTACTTCTTTCAATTATGTTCTGCATAATTATCGAATTATTCGAAAGAGATTGTAAAAGAAAAATTAAATAAATCTGATGTTAAAAAGAGGTTGGGCGTAGAGGCCAAATGAGATGCCAGCACATTCGATTCAAGTTGCTCGGGTGCATGGCAGAATTCGCCGGAAGAAAGGTGCGTAGCAATTAGATACAGCGAAGCGGAAACAAAATAAAACTTCGATTCAATCACACTTTGTCTGCTACGTACATGCATCCAAAAACAGCATATTGATCGAGACGACGATCCAAGACTACGGATTGGTATCCCACGCCGGCTATGGGTAAGGCCTAATGGCACTGCTTCCTCTGAAGCATTGGACCTTGTACTTGTCAAGATGTTCTCTGTCTCTGCCTTGGAAATCTAAGGAGTGATGATCATATTTGAGCTTGCTTCCACTGCTATCTCGAATACCTCTACCTCCTCCTCTCCATTTGCCTTGACCAGTTGACCTCTTCCTTTTGCTCAAAAATCACCATTGGTTGCAAGTTGCAACCTTCGAATCAGCTTATCAACTGATAACTCATCAATGTCTTTGGATTGTTTAATGAAGCAAACTCATGTAATTAAACTCAATGTTTTAAAACGCTGAAGGCGTACCCGAGGCGTTTTCGGGAGAGCCTTGCAGCCTTGACGCATAAGGTGCATAAGGCGTAAGCCTTACGTATAAATCACATATATTCATGTAATTTCTACTCTTATACATACCACATTATGATTCAACCAAAAGAACATTACTAATTGTCATTCACTCACAATAAATGAAGTACTAGAAGCATATGATTCAACAAAATTACCAACATAAAATGAAATCAAGGATTTAAAGTTCAAACACCAAAGATCAAGAACAAATGTTGAAATCTACTTCCTGCTTGGAAATCATCATCCTCATCAACTAGAAGATCACCATCCAAACTATCACTAGTAGTAGTACTAGAACTCATTGTTACCTGCATTATAACATAGCATCACTAACCGAGCAGCATATCAATTAAATCATGCAATCTGCCATAAATCACAACATCACAACATCTCAGTGACCACAATATAATTACATGCATTCATGAGTAAAATGAAAAAGGATGGTCAGTGATACCAGATTCAATATCACCTTACAATTACCAACTCACACCAAAATTATAGAACTTGAATTTTCTTCACATCCAACTAAGGAACCGAATTTACCTGAAGCCCATAGGTTATTGCGTCCCTCACAACATTCCGATATCAAAGTACACAAATAAATACCCAAAAATGAAAACAACACACATACATACATAAATGTTTGTGTGTAAATTAGGCAGACATAAACTCGCGCATTAGGTCAGAAGTGAGACTAATAGTTATGGAATTGAAGAGTATGAACAATAATCTGAAGTACTGGCACATATATACGTCCTATAAGCTGCCTCTTCATCACACTTTCATTCCCTCTTTGAACTTCTTGCATGATCCACCCACTCGGACCAAGAAACCTATCCTCATTCAGAATCACCAATCCGTTTGCAAATAGCAAGCAAATTAATAATCCTCCATTACTCACTCAATCCCACAGCGTAAAGCATTGTCCTCAAAACCCAAACACAAGCAGAGCACCAATTCAAAACACGAACAAACAAAAGAAAAGCCTGAAATTCCCCAAAAGAAAAGGAACACATCTGTTAATGGGGTTTTGAGGACAATGCTTAATCTGCAAAATTGACAGTAACCCACAAACTATTGCGACCAAATTAATGGGGTTGCTGGACATATGATTGTCTAGACAGGAACAACTCAAACCCAAGTAAATATGGATGGGAAATCGGGAATCATACCTTCAGAAGTTCAAATGGCCTGTTGTGAATCCAAGTATCCAACTTCAAATAGCTTGCTGCAAATCGACCTCCAATCAAGCTCAAGTTGACTGCTGCGCAATTGAAATCGAACTCCAATCAATTCCAATGAAATCGAACTCTGGGTTAGGGATCGAATTTACCTTTTGGAACAGAGAGGGGCAGAGGTTTTGGAACAGAGAGGGGCAGAGGGTTGAAATCGGATCTCCAACACCCCAGTCGCGACCTAGATAGCCTTTAAACCCAATCTGTTTCAAAACGACGTCACTTCTCATTTTTTTCTGCGCGTACGCCTATAGCGCCTTGGAGGACGCCTTTCACGCCTTTCGCGCCTTGGAGGACGCCTCACCAGCATCGTCGCCTAACCCCTGAAACACACTCACTTTCAGGCCGGAAAATCGCTTTTTGCGCCTCAAGAGGCGCGCTTTTTAATTCATTGATTAAACTTGTCACTCATAGAGCAAAGAATTTTCTCCACCACGGTAACATCTTGCATTTGTTCACTATGGATTCACATCTTATTTGCAATTGACATATTTTTCTGATCACCAGATTTCATTTTAAGGGTCTCGAACTCTCTGCAAAGTGCTTAGAGTTGAGAATTAATGTTCGACTCTTGCATTGCCTTGACACTTCTTTTTCATCGAGTCCCATATCTGCTTGGATGTGTCCTTTTAGAGAAGGTCTTAAAAATTGAGCAATCAATTGCTTGGAACAAGTAATTTTTCGCTTTCAAATCCTTCAACTTTAGCTCATCCAATGTCTTTTGCTGTGCTTCTACCAATAAATCTCCAATGGCAGATTCAGTAACACCTGTTTCACTGAGACCCCAATACTCGTTGGACCTGAGAAATTCTCCATTAACATTCTCCAATGGTCGTAGTGACCATTGAAGCAAGGTATTGACGGTTGCACATAGTTGTTCTCTGTTGCCACAATCCTTGCTGTTGTAAGTCACACAAAGCTGCTGCCTTTTCATCTCAAGCCCAATAGGGGCTCTGATGCCAGATTGTCAGGGATACTAACAGAGCCGGCCCTAAGGGTAGCTACCTGAGGCAGCTGCCTCAGGCCACCATCTTCTGGGGGGCCTCTGAAGCTTTGAGTTCCAGTATGCTCAGTATAATATATATGAACTTTGCGAGTATGAAACTGGTTGGTTGTGTTGGTGCGGTGGTGATGTGGTCTTTGCTCTATCTTGGTAATTGGGGTTCAACTCCTCATGATGACTTTTGAGATCTGAGTTTTTTCTTCTTTTGTTTTACATTTTCAGTTCAGTTTTTTTTTAAATCTATAAACAGTAACATAATTTTTATTATATACTTTTTTCTTGATATTATTTTTACTTTTTTATAATGGAAAAATGATTTTCTATAGCTATTTGAAAAAAAAAATTATTTAAACTTCATGTGAGGCCACATTTTAACTATTTGCCTCAGCCCTGTACAATCTCAGGACCGGCCCTGGATACTAAACAATATGAAAGCAAGAGAAGTATCGGAACTGAATGATTTCATTGATTGAAAAGCAGCTCTATATAAATAGAGCATACAAACAAACTAACAGAAATCTGGAACGACTACGCCATGATTAACAACTCCTAAGTTCATGGGATTTCCTTAAAGACTTGATAAACAATTAAACACTAACAAACTCCTAGTAGACTAGGACTTCTACTTATTTAAAACAAATGACAAATGATAAGTAGATGACAATTAGCTTCTGGGGTTTGGTACAATAAAGAAGCTCAGTTGACCTCTAGGGTCCATCCCTTCTTGTCCTCAAGACGACCTGTTTGGATTCCTGTTAGCGTTTCATACAGTTTCTGACATAACGCTCCTCCTGTTTTGTATTCAACCCTGCAATATATAGGCATGTTACAACAAAAATAAATGTTAAGGAAAACGCGGATTGGAATGTAGTTTTGATCCAATTACTGATCATATGATCGATCGATGTGGCTGTTTGATATGTTATTCGTTAGGATCAATTATTAGGATCAATGGGGTGTTGCACTTGCCTCTTGTCTTGATAAGTTACAGCGCCAATAGGGTTGACAACCACGGCAGTTCCTGTGCAGAAAGCTTCATCGGCTGCAAGTAAATCCTCCACTGGGATCACACGCTCCTCCACCTGATTGACAATTAGTGGAAGTACATGCTCTAAAAATTAATTTCTTCTGAAAATGTTGTCTGATATATCAAGAATTTCAGCTCATATATTGGAATTTTTAGATCACCTGGTAACCAAAATCAAGGGCAATATCAATGATGCTTTTACGGGTTACTCCAGGGAGGATAGTTCCATGTTTCAGTGTTGGAGTTGAAATGACATTACCCTGCAGGCACATCAAAAATATAGTCATAAAGCTATTCAGCAAAGAGTATATATGAATCCTTAAAAGTTAATAACTAATTGGCAATACCTTCAGAATGAAAATGTTAGCTGCTACAATCTCCTCAATGTTTTTACCAGTTGCAGAATCTAGGAATAAGACATCAGAGAACCCCTTGGCCCTTGCTTGCTGTTGTGTTTGGTAAACCTGTAAAGAATAATAAGTACAGAAAATATATCAATTTTTTTTTCTTTTTGCTCGTGCAAACCTGTCAGTTCTTATTTGTTGCTATTAATTATTAGAAAACAAAAAAAAATAACATATGATTAATTAGTTCTATATATGAGCTTACAGGTGAGTAATTGGTGACAGATTTGACACCTCCAGTTCCACCAGGAGTAGCTCTGTGGATTTTATGTTCAACATACAAATTGAGGGCTGCCCTTCCCTATCACAGAATAAGACTATTAGACAACCAGCTGCAGAGCCTTAAATCTTAATAAGCTGTCAAAGATTCTAATGAGTTGGGTTGACGATATATGTCAAAGTGTCAAATACACACCCTCTTTTGCCTGCAGTCTCATTCATCATTTAAAGAGATCGAATGTTAGTCAACCAGACCCCAAAATTACTAGTACACACTCAGCCCTTTATGTAAAGGGACAGACAAGCGCACACATGATGTCGAATGGTTCAAAACAAGAACTCCTAAAATTAGATATCTGATACCATCATAATAAAAATTGAACCCCACAAGCTTGTAACTACTGAAGGAATGAGCAAAGCTAGCTAGTCAACAGACATGCCCTAGCTAATAATTAACTTCAAATATGTTTTGCTCATACAGTTTAGTCCAGCCAGCTGAAATGGTCTACTCTTACCTTGTGATAATTACCAACTGGAGAAGCAAATATTAGGAATGTATACTCCAGTCCCGGGCCCAAGCCCAGATTAGATCCACTCCCCACGAGCAAAGGCCTAATATACAGTGATCCTTTTCCTGGAGGTGGTACCTATATAAAGACGGAAATTAAATTTCCAATTGATCCAAAAACATGCAGTGTTCCATTGAATCCTAAAACAAAATTTATAGATCATAAATATCTTGTCAAGAATATATACAGTACCCAACGCTTGTTGGCGAAGACTGTTTGCTTCACAGCATCAACAAATTGCTCAACGGATGGAGATGGCATGCACATTCTCTCTGCACCCATCTTCATTCTTAGAGCATTCTCTTGGGGCCGAAACAGCATAATACGACCATCTTCTGTTCTGGTCGCCTTAAGACCTTCGAATAGTCCCTGCAGACAACAAATGAGTCCGTGCTCCAAGGTTTCTAATTCTAACCTAGAGTTCAGTACGGTATTAGACAAATGTACTACTGAACTCGCACCTGTTAAGAAATGAATTAACAGTACGTCTGTAAAATAAATTAAAACATTGCTGACCTACCTGTCCATAATTCAATATTCCAGCAGATGGGCAAAGCTCAATCTTTCCAAAGGGAGAGAGATGTCCTTGTGAAAAGTTTTCTCCGTCGGAGCATTTCATGGTGTACATGTAATCGATTGGAATTAGTCCAAACCCAAGATCATCCCAGTTAATGCCATCAGCATACATTTCACCGTTTTTCAGACTGCATTTTCACATAGAAAGAAATATATAGTAAGTTGGCATTATTGTTAAGAAAGGCGACCATATATATGGGCTAAGCTAGCTTATTTATCAGTATCTAAATTAATTACCTGTGATTGTTAGATTCACCAGTTGTTTGCAAAGCTGAAGAAGACATAGCTGGAATTCTTAGTGTGTCGATCTGCAATTTAATTTGGAATCACGTCGATCAGATCTTAACAATAATCAGAGAAAAGAAGGGCAGATAGAAATACTATAACCCAAATGTTGTATGGACCTGGCCAGGTACCTTAGGCCTTTGAATTTATTCAAGTATTAATCAACAAACAAAAAAAAGACAGGGAAATAAATCATACATACCATTATGAAAAACTAGTCGATTCACTAGTACTTATTAAACAATGACGGATGAGGTCTTATAGTTGAAGTTCACTCTCCTCGAAGAAAACAAATTTTAGTATGACTACACCAATCATGCACTCATCTTGAACATTTGGAGCCTAGGCGAACAACGAATATATAGCAAGGATATTTAGATCAATAACTGATAAGAAAAATCATGGTCAAATTAGATCTAGATCCAATGAATTTTGGTTGTTTTGTTTTCGGTTACATCTAGATTTAAGGACGGTTAAACATAATTTGGTCAAGAATTGACCAGGTACACATCATTGTGTATTTAAGATTTTGGGTGAAGTGTAAAATAAATCAGCAAAAATAAATGTTATATATATATATATCAGTCCGGCTACACTAAGGACGTCCTTACCTAGCCTTAGGTATGGATTTGGTGTTTTCACCCACTTTTCGATCACATTTTCACATCTTAACCGTTCAGTTTTTAGGTCCTAATGTATAGATCACCTCTGCAAAATTTCAGCCAATTTGGTGATCGTTAAGGCATCAAAAACTGCAATTTACCATTATAAATACGAACGGTTCCGGTTCGACAGATTCGGTCCGTTCGTGTAAATTGCAATTTTGGACGCCTTAACGATCACCAATTTGGCTGAAATTTTGCAGAGGTGATCTATACATTAGGACCTAAAAACTGAACGGTTAAGATGTGAAAATGTGATCGAAAAGTGGGTGAAAACACCAAATCCGTACCTAAACCTTAGGTAAGGACATCTTTACCTGAGAAAAATCCTATATATATATATATATATATATATATATATACATTTAGGGACTGTGAGAGATAAATGCATCTCAACCACATGTATTAAATATAAAAGCAGAAAGGGCAATGATATGGGGCCTCAAATCCTAAGTGTTATGCCATGTAAGCAAATACAATTTTTTTTTTAATTCCACATAATATATCTTGCCACATCATACTATTGCAACACCAACTTTACCCTTTTATATTTCCTTTTAGATATTAGGGAGTGAATCAATTACATTAATGAATTTAATTAGGTGATGAAAAATATATCAGTTATTAATGATGTACTAATTTAAGAGATATGTCTACAAATTATTTGACCAATATTTTTCTTCATTTAATTAAATTCTTTCCTATAATTTTTCTTTCCAAATAGCATTAATATATTGAATTAGGTGTCAAGAAATAGGCATTAAATTTTCTTTCCAAATATTGATTAATTTCATCAAAAAAAAAAATAGCATTAATAAATTGAATTTGGAAAATACGTATGTCTAAATTAAGAGGTAAGAAAAAATTTCATGTTAGTAGTAGTCATTAATTATCATCTACAATCTATATATTAGGGGAAAAACAAATAAAAATAATAAACTCAATTTCAATGTTTAAACCCTAGCTACTTAAAGAGAAAAAAATGAACAAAAGAATATATAATAGTAATAATCATATAAATATGTATTTTCACATTATATTTTCAAAATTTACAGGAACCCAATAAATGTTGAATATATATACATGTGTTATGCAAATCTTTTGTTCGAATGTATGTGCAAATCTATTGACTGAATTACGTGAAATTTTTTATGTTCTTGATTGAAGAAAAAATTGTTGTTTAAATCGAAACATGAGTGTAATGAAAAGGAAAAATGAAAAAAAAAAAAAAAACCAAAATAATTTTTTTTTAGAAAAAAACCAAACTAATTTAGGGTCATTAGATTTTGAAAGGATAAGATTGTCTCTTTCTCAAGAATTACATAACATAATCTGACAAATAAGTGAAGTGTGTAGGTGACATGACATGACACCTAATATTGAGGCCATAAATCTTAAGCCTCATTGAGGCCGCAAATCATTTTTCAAAGCAGAAATTATAACAATTTAAAACTGTGCATTTATTTTCAGCCGTCAGATTCACTTGTCCCTCACAATCCCTTAAAAACTGTCCCTTAGGTGAGCAGGCCTTTATATATATATATATATATATAGTTATCGCTCACTTATTTAAAGCGAGCCTATAACTATGACATAATCTAATAAACAATTTATAGGCATAGAAACATAAAAGAAACTACATCTTCTCCTTGCCCTTCAAGCTATGGCTAAGAGGTTTTTCTGAGTACAATATGCTTAAGACTTCATCAGCATGTACCTTTTTGGATTTAGGCAAACTTGACTGCAATCGAGGGCCACCATGCAATTGCTGAGAGTGCCAACGCGCTGCCTCTCCACCATAGAGCTGACTCCTAGTAGCGCCGCCCAAACAGTGACACCAATCACCAAATATGATCGAAATCAAGTTGACAAGTGGAGCGTCGTTTTGGGGATGATCGTTCTTAATCCATCCATGGCGCACCTTCAGCGACACAAAGTACACAGAATTCAAAGAAAAACATCGTCGATGGAGCGATCGAAGGCTTGGAAACATTATCTTGGGAGCGCGAGATGTTGTCTTGCTCCATAGAGGATATGCTGTTAATGATGGAGAACCAAAGCAAGAAATGGAAGCGATGGCCAAAGATGGACATTGCGATGGAGGAGATGGACAAAAGCTGAAGCCGTCGCCGGCTCTTGGAGGAAAAATAGGTTGACGGCTAGGAAACTTTAGCAAACGCATCCTTTTTTTCTTAGTTTATTGACCAAGACTATATGGATCCTGAATGTTATGATATATATGTTATCTTAACCCACGGGCTGGCCCTGTTGATAAGCGCAATATATATCAATGTAGTATCCATATATTTATATTCGTTTTTTTTAGATAATATATTTATATTTGGTAGTAATATTAGTTACCTTTTTAATCATGATAAGGATGATTTTGGTGCTCTTATAACTATATGGCTTTATTGAGGAATTTAATGGTAAATGTCCATCTAGAACTACTTGTTATTCGAGTGCATAATCCTGTTGTTACGTAGTTATATTTGAATTCATATTAGTTATTTAATTACATGTGATTCAAGCATATATGAAGTTTGGATATGTGGTACGTGCGTGGGATCTTTTACTTCAAAAGGTGATCGTATCAATGCACAATACCAATATCCATGCACGAGAAAATGGTTTGCATCAAGGTTATGCCACCACTTTCTTTTATATATATATATATATATATATAGGAAAATAAATTACAAGTAGAAGCCTCTAGAACAACCAGTCTGGTTATGCCACCACTTTCACTGACTAATATATATATATATATAGATCCTATCCAGAGCGAGACCTCGTTCTGAAATTAAAGTGCGCTTTTAAAGTTTAGGATCAATTTTCGGTCGCATATCCACATCTCTACCGTTCAGTTTTTATGTACTAATGTATAGATTATCACTGCAAAATTTCAGTCAAATTGATGGTCGTTAAGACATTGATAACTGCCTTAAAGCTAGTACGGTTCAGGTTAAACAGATTAAGTTCATCTATTGGTTTAAGCGAGTTAGATACCTTAAAGATTATTAATTTGGCTGAAATTTTGCAGAAATTATCTATACATTAGTACTTAAAAACTTAACGGTCGAGATGTGGATATGAGACCGAGAAGTGACCCTAAACTCTAACCTCGCACTTTCATTTTAGAGCGAAGCCTCGCTCTGGATAAATGTTTTTATACACACACACAGTCATTCTATGCTAAGGAGGTCCTTAACTTAGGTTATGGTACATATTTCCATATTTTGACCACTTTTCAATCACATATTCACATCTTAACCGTTCAGTTTTTAGGTCCTAATATATAGATCATATATGCAAATTTTCAACCAAATTGATGATCGTTAAGGCATCCATACTGCAATTTATACGAACGGTTCAGGTTTGACAGATTCAGTTCGTTCGTGTAAATAGTAGTTTTGGATGCCTTAAAGATAATCAATTTGGCTGAAAATTTGCAGATATGATCTATACATTAGAATCTAAAATCTGAACGGTTAAGATGTGAATATGTGATCGAAAAGTGGTCAAAATATGAAAATCTGTACCGTAAGCTAAGCTAAGGATATCTTTAGCAGAGAAGACCTATATATATATATATATATATATATATATATATATATATATTCTTGAAACTGAAATGCATTTAAATTGTATGAGACAAACATGCATGAAAAGCAAAAGCCAAATTCACTTCCTCAAGAGCTATACGTAGGTTGCGTCATTCAAATGAAAAATGAGATGAACAAGAAGCTAATCAATAAAGTGAATGCTGGACTGGAAAACTGAGAACGCGTGTCTAGCAATTTTTGTGAGAGCATTCATGAAGAGACATTTACCAGAATTTATACGGGAAGGCAATCCAGCTTTCGCATGAAGATCAAGTTTCACATGAAGATAGAGGTTAATTGTACTATCAATAGAGGACTCAATTATAGAGAAAGGGATAGCCTCAAAGCATTTATGAAGAAGATAATTACCAGAATTTATACGGGAAGGCAATCTATAGCTTTCGCATGAAGATCAAGTTTCACATGAAGATGGAGGTTGTACTATCAATAGAGGACTCTATTATAGAGAAAGGGATAGCCTCAAAGCATTCATGAAGAAGATAATTACCAGAATTTATACGGCGCGGGAAGGCAATCTAGCTTTCGCATGAAGATGAAGTTTCACATGAAAATGAAGGTTGTACTATCAATAGAGGACTATTATAGAGAAAGGGATAGTCGGAGATAGAGAGAGATAGCCTCTATTATAGGGAGCATCTATGAAGAAGACATTTACCAGAATTTATACGGGAACCAATCTAGCTTTCGCATGAAGATCAAGTTTCACATGAAGACGGAGGTTGTACCATCAATAGGGGACTCTATTATAGAGAAAGGGATAGTACTACCGGTATTTATACAAATGTGAGAGTAAGCAGATGATTGACACGTGTTGATGAGCTGTAGGGCAGTAGCGAGATTAGCATGCATACTGACCTAATTAGCTAACAAGTTAACTAACTAATTAGGTTTGTCCTAACAAACTCTAGAGCTGTAATAAATGGACTATAACAATCCGGAAAAGAGGCCTATACGCTTAACACCCCTCCTTAGCTTGAAGGTTGCATACAAGCTTCAAGCTATCACAAAGGTATCGATGCTGAGGTGACCATAAGCCCTTGGTAAAAAAAATCTGCGCGCAAGTTTCTCCTTGGGGAGACAAATTGAAGTCTGATGGTTCCAGCTTTGACTTGATCTCTGGTGAAGGGAACAACACCTTCTGTATGCTTCAATTTGGAGTGATAAACAGGTGTAGTGGCAAGTGCAAGAGCTGAGAAATTGTCACAGGGAAAGGCAACTTCTATATGCATTTTGTTGAAATGAAAATATTACATTTTATAAAAAAAGAAAATTACTTTTACTGTGTCAAGAACTTACAATGATGTACAAGGGCGGAGCCACACTGGGGCCTAGTGGGTCCCGTGACCCACTAGAGTTTTTATTTTTTTTATTCTGAAGTATACAGTTACGTTATATATATAATTTGGCTTGGTAATGTTAGCATGTGGCTGCTCTAGCGCAAGGTTCGAAAAATCGCTAGGCGCTAGTCGGGCGGTGCGCTGGGGAGGAGCGCCCAGGCGGTTTTTTTTTTTTAATTATTTATTTATTTATATAGCATGTAAAAAGATATATAAGTTTATAATATAAATATTTCAATTAAAAAAAGGTATAAATAAAGATATTCAAAAAAATATATATTTTATATCAATAGATTCCAGTTCCGGTCTCCATATAACTAATGTTATTATAATATTATATATATTTCTGTTCTCAAGTTACTACTTGCCACACCTGTGATAATGAGCTGGCCCCTAACATCTTGATTAATGTGTCTTGATTAATCCATACTGACATATTCAACGCAAACCCAACACACCACCCAGCAATTTCTCCTTTTTCAATTCATTCTTATCTGAACCACCGCCTCTTTTACTCACCTCACCCACAACCACACGTCTACACCACCAGATTCATTCTTGCTCCCAAACAACGACCAAGACCCATTCATTCTCTTTCTTTCATCTTTGATTTGATTCCGTCAATCTCGACCACCATGGCCATCAACCTTCAGGCCGTTCTTGCCTCCACCGGATTATCAATTCAAGCAAAGATGAATACTTTTCCAGATTATCAATTTCTCAGAACTTACCGTGGAGAAGCTAAGGGAGGAGATGTGGAGCGGAGGGGCGAAGAAGCTGAAGCAGCTGCCGGTTGAGATGGTGGAGGAAGAGTCGATACTGGGAGAGTACGGAAACTTATCTGGTTTCAGAGTTAGCCGCGCGCGGAGAGAGAGAGAGATCGCGAATTGGGTGTTGACGTCTTGTATCTCGAATTAAAAAAAAAAAAAAAAAAAAAGGAAAACGCCCAGACACCCAGTCCGCTCAGGTGCCCGCCTAGGCTAGGCGCCCGCCTAAAATCCCAACGCCCAGAAGCTCCGATTATGCATTACTCGAGGCGGAGAGGTGCCGCCCAGCGCCTAGGCGCCGCCTAGGCAGGCTGGGCGGCCGCGTTTTAGAACACTGCTCTAGCGTAATGGAAGTTGGCTTAGTCCAGAATATTTAGGTGCTGGGTTCAAGTTGTATTGGTTGTTGTTGTGGTGGCTTTTTTTTTCCCTCTTGATTTCAGTATTTGTTTTGATGCCACCTAATTGCAAATTAAGTGCATGGGGATTCTTCATTTAGGTTACAACTTGCCCTCTATGCTCTGCAGACCCTAAAATTTTGTTTTAATTCATGTTGAGAACTGAACTAAATTCATGTTCTTATTGCAAACATAGCGTTTCCATAATTCATTATTCTTACTAACAAAAATAAGTATTATTATATTTTGTAAGTGCCCCACTTCAACTCCAATTCTGGCTCAGCCACTGATGATGTATTATTTATCTTATGAAACTTTGAAGTGACTTTTCTTATAATCTTATGAATATCACATATAAAAGTTGGTACTCGTACCAATAACAGATATTTGTTTTCTTAATTCTTTAGAAAAGTCGATTAAGGTTGATGCATGTAAGACCAAGACTGAGGCAAAAGTAAGACCAAGACTTTGCCAATAAATTGTATATAATAAAAGGCTACTACAAAAAAGATCAAGGAAAAAAAACAATGTAGGAAAAAATATGACGACCTTATAACAAAATTATAAAAAATCTTGACTTCATAAGAGGTAAGACAGAAAATGCACCCCCCATCAAATTTTTTTATAGAAAATAATGAATTTACAAGTGCGGAATTGCTTGAATATGATGCACAAACTAATGTACAATGTTTTTTTTGGTAGTAGAACAAGAACTTGTATTAAACAAGACATATTACAACAAGAAAGCTCTAATTGGGCCTTCCAAACACAGACAGGAGCAAAAGAGGACACCAAAGGCCCAATTTTTACTCGAACAAAGCTACCACTACTACAAAAACTACATATAAGGACACTGGAAAAGAGTCCTCTAATACATTTAAGGACTCTCTAAAAAAGAGTCCTCTATCCAGCAGTCATTGTAAGTCATATACAAGGACACTGGAAAAGAGTCCTCTTTTCCCTACTAGGACACTTAAACTGTGTCCTTAAAAGTCCAAATCAAGTGTCCTCGTATACAATAGAGGACACATAAAATGTGTTCTCATATCAAGAAAAATGTGTCCTCTATTGTATACGAGGACACTTGATTTGGACTTTTAAGGACACAGTTTAAGTGTCCTAGTAGGGAAAAGAGGACTCTTTTCCAGTGTCCTTAAATGTTGAAAACCATGCAAAAAAAAAATATCACAAGCATTCTTAAAAGCACCAAAAGCAATATATTAGTTACCAAAATACACTATTACAATATGTATACTAATTAAGATCCGATCTAAGGAGAATCAACTACAAAGAAATTTACAAAGTATAGTAACTACTATACTAATTTTCTCATTAGGTATGTTCTATAAACCTTGAATAGATGCAAAGCTACAGGAACTCCAATGATCTGCCCTTGGCAAAATAAGAACCTAAACAAACAAGCCAATAAACAAATATTTAGATAATTGATACAATGTCCTTAAAGTCTCAAACTGCATATTAGGAGTTTGCAGAAAACACAAAAGAGCAAGCAGTCAATATCAGATAGTATCAACTTGGCAAATCCAAATATGTAAGAGAGAGGTTACAAAGGAAACTTACTTTGTAGTAACTCCCTTGAGCAAGATCAATGAATTTTCTGCCAAAAATAATGTCAAATGAGCAACAATTAGTCACCATTTTAGGCTTGTTGAGCAGCTGTAATAACCAACCAGAAATGAGTGCAGACCATCATTACCTCAAGGATGTAGCAACATTGAGATTTCCCATTTCAAATTTCAGAGATAGGAGGATATCAGCCTCCATCTTGATCAGCTAAACAATCACCAGAAAATTATAATTAGTATGAATCCTATCTATGAGGTGCAAAAGGACCTACTAATTGATTAAGAGAGATTCAACCGCAAAGAAAAGATCAAATACATGTTTTTTAGTGAAGTTGAAGTAAGTTTAGCTGTGGAGTTTAGGTAACTTTAGCTTTCTGCTCCTTACATACAGGTCCCACTTTTAGTCAGGAATCGAGCAAGATCAACCACCTTTGGTTCCTGTGGTGAAATTTGGGGAAGAAAAAAAAGTCATTTCATATGATCCATTAGAAAACAAACCATTATATTTAAATGCGTCCATTATCATCACAATCAGAATTTAAAACTTGAGTGACATTCACTTATATTTAAGATGGAGGTAGTTGAAAACAAACCATTATAGCTCTGCCAAACAAGTTGAAAACATAACGATACTGACAAAAAAAAATGAAAGTTGAAAATAACTAAATGGCAAATACTTAATACTTAAAATGAAATATATATATATATATATATATATATGCTCTGTAGGATTGTTACAAAGAGATTGTTACCTCAACTGAGTTGACTTCAAATATTTTTCCTTCAGTGCATTTTATGTCCAGCGCCTGTATGCAAGCTTCAGCAACAACAAGTCTGCTAACCTCTCCAACTAGTGTATCTCCTGGATCACATAAATAATTAAACCCATCAAAATAAAGGCATAAGATACAAAGGACTACTAACACTATACACAGGTAATATCCTTTCCTAAACCAAAGAATTCCATGCATACCAGGAAAACCTAATATATTGGTATCTAGTGCAATTCCTTATGTAAATCACCACACATTCCACCAAACTAAATAATCCTCCCCACATATTGAAAGTGGCTCAATGTGTGGCTAATTTCTAGGTTTTTGAGAAATGTTCCCGGAACTAGACTGGATTCACCAAATAGAGAGCGTCAATAATATTGAACTGCAGGAGCCTAGAATAGACAACTTCAAACAAAAGAAGTAATTTTTATCGTTATTATTATGGTATCTCAGTTTGCCTTTCTTATTTTGTTCTTGAACACTGTTTCTGGTGGCTTTCTCCGGGTACCTCACACAGAATGCTATACCGTCTGGGGTACCGATGCACCTCCTAAATCCTGTACCAAGAACACACGCTTAGAGGGGTAAACCGTACCGGACGGTTTACACCTCTCCGATGTCTGAGTGAGAAGCTAATATAGATGTATAGTAAGTAAATAGTGGACAAAGGAGTTATTACCCGTAAAAGGTGGTTGTGCTAATGCCTTTAAAGAGACCCTTCTGGAGATCACTGACGCGGGATATGGGGAACCTGATCCCAATGCTCCCGCGACTCAAGTCGAGCAGCCTTCTGCTGCTGACATTATCACCATAGCTGATCCCGGAAGGGAGAAGGTACCGCTCGCCGTGTCCATTTCTTCTCGGTCCACTGGGAGCGATGAGGCCCTTCTTCCAGGGGAGAAGAAGAGGTCACATAAGCACCGGCACCGAGGTGATAAGCAGGAGGTTACCTATACCGGCCGGGATGTTAAAGGATCCGGTGCGAAGAGGCAGAAGAAAGAACTTCCGGTACCCGAGGCGTCGCTTTCACTTAGCCTACTGTCTCCTGCCATTCCGGTAATCCCTAAGAAGCCCATCAAGCAGCTGCTGAGTGAGTACGGGGTTGCTGATGAAAAATTCGTGCGGTCCATGCTTAGTGACCTGAAGGATATTGACCTCGACCGGGTGCGGGCCAAGGACAATACCCCCAAAGAGAATCACCATCTCGCCCGGGAATCTATGATGCGGGTATGGGTTTGCTTTACTCTTGCGACCGATATTTATTGTATATATATTTTAACCGGTGTGTTTGCAGGCACTCTTCAATGTGTACGCGGTTGATGCCAGCGAGGAAGATACTCAACTGAAGGAGGAGGTTAGCAATCTCTCCGGGCAGGTGAAGTATCTGCATGGTGAGAAGGCCAAGTTGGAGAAGGAGCGGGACTCCTTGAGGCAAAAGATTGAGTCCTTGACTCCAATGGTTGCCGAGATGGACGCGGCAAAGCAGCGGATCGCGGAGCTTGAGGGTGAACTCACTGAGGCGCGGGATGAGGTAAAAAATGCTCGGGACTCTGAGAAGGATGCTGCAGAGTCTGCCACATCATGGAAGGAGAAGGCAGACTACTTGGAGGAGCGTCTTCCCGTGGAGAAGCACGAGGCCGTGGAGGAGTACAAGGCTTCCGAAGAGCTTATTGCGATGCTAGCTGCTGCCCAAGACAAGGCTGTTATCATGAAGTTCAAGGAGTGGGTGGCGGCCGGGTACTTGGATGAAGCCAAATTCAGGCGGGGCCTTCTCGAGAAGAAGAAAGAGAAGGAGGTGGCAACCAAGTCCGGTGCTGGTGGATCCCAGAGTACCGGTGGCAAGCAGTAGTGGAAATTACCATTATTACTTATTTTTTTGTAGAAATTATCCTTTTCTTGAACAATGGCGTAATTCCTGTGCTTGGTAGTCCAGGCCTTTTGTGAATGGAATTTTTTTGAACTTGAATGGGAATTGGAAAGGGATTAAAATTTCTAGGATTTTATACCTTGCTTTAAGCGTTTACTTGCATCACTTATTACCGGAATAGAGTAATTGACAATAGCTATGTCCGGGAATGCCCGGTGTAGGTAAAAAAAATGCTAGAAATGGTCTGAATAATTCATTTTTCCATTCAAGTACCACATGGTGGTTAATACAGAATGAGTACCCGATGGGTAGCTTGCCATAGCTGTATGGCCAAAAAGCAAAAGCTAGGACAAGATGCTCCGGGAGCTACTTGTAATAGTACCGTAGGCGCTGGGTATTCCATGGATGCCGGGATACGACTCCGTCCATGTCCCGGATGAAAAAGGTTGCGGGGCCTACCTCTTCAATGATCTCGTAAGGGCCTGTCCAGGATGGATCCAGTCCCCGGGGCTCTGGGTAGACCTGCTTCATGACCCAGTCCCCCAACTTCAGTGTGCGGGATTGTACCTTGGCATCGTAGTAGCGAGCTATCCTCCGCTTGTTAGCCAAGTTATGCATGTGTGCCACATCCCTTCGTTCCTCTAGTAAATCGGCATCGAGTTGTAGGCCTTCCGAGTTGGTACCCGCATCGAAGTATTCGATCCGGGGACTCTGGACCTGTGTTTCAATAGGGAGTACCGCTTCTGTCCCGAAAGCCATGCAGAATGGGGTCTCTCCGGTGGCCTCTGTTGCCGTGGTCCTGATAGCCCACAACACCTCCGGGAGTTTAGCAGCCCAAAGACCCTTGGCATCGTCGAGCTTCTTTTTCAGTATCTTCTTGATGATCTTGTTGACAGCCTCGACCTGACCGTTGGTCTGGGGGTGGGCCGGGGATGCATATAGAATCCTGGTGCCCAGGTTCTCTGTGTAAGCCCTCAACTCATCATTGTCAAACTGGGTACCATTGTTCGTGATTATGGTGTCCGGGACCCCAAACCTGCAGTAGATGTTCTTCCACAGGAAATTTTTTACCTTTTCCGTGGTGATGGCGACAAGAGGTTCTGCTTCAACCCACTTTGTTTGATAGTCCACAGCGACGATGGCGTATTTGAATTGACCCACTGCTGTGGGAAGTTTACCAATCAAGTCCAAACCCCACTGACAGAACGGCCACGGTGCAAGGAGGATGGAGAGGGCAATGGGCGGTGCCCTTGGGATATTTGCATACATTTGGCACTTGTGGCAAGAACTGGATATTGTTTGGGCTAGGGCCGACATGGTTGGCCAGAAATATCCTGCCCTTAGGGTCTTGTGTGCAAGAGATCGGGCTCCGGCATGGTTACCGCATACACCAGCATGTATGTCCTTCATTATTTTGTGACCTTCCTCCGGTGTTACACACTTCAGATTCGGGAAGCAGTGGCCTCTCCGGTATAATTTACCATTCATGATCGTGTATCGAGCTGACCTTAACTGTAGTCTTCTGGCCTCGATCTTATCGTCTGGTGCTAGGCCGTCGACCATGTATTTCAAAATTGGGTCCATCCATGAAGCTGTGTGATCCACCGCGAATATTTCTGACACCGCTTTGGAAGTGCTAGGTATTTCGAGTATTTCGACCTTAGTGGCCCCATAGGTAGGACTTGGAGAAGTTGATGCAAGCTTAGCAAGGGCGTCTGCCTTGTCGTTTTCTGCCCTCGGTATCTGGGTAAAAATGGAGGAGGTAAACCTCTGAACTAATGCCCGAGCCAGAGCCTGGTAAGAGGACATGTGGGGCTCCCTTGCCTCGAAGTTACCGCTGACCTGGTTTACGACTAACTGGGAATCACTGAAAATACTAAGGTGCTACACCCCTAGTTCCCGGGCGATCTGCAGACCTGCTATGAGTGCCTCGTACTCTGCGGTGTTGTTGGATGCCTTGAAGGCAAATTTGAGGGCGTACTCGTAGACTTGATCGTCCGGGCTAATTAGCAGGATACCGGCTCCACTTGTTTTCTTGTTGGATGCGCCATCAACATATAATCGCCAAGTGCTTGGTGGAGGCGGATCCGGGGCTAGTGGTTCAGGTGATTCCAGGGAAGGGTTATGGGAGGGAATCGCCTCAGAAATAAAATCTGCCGCTGCCTGTCCCTTGATAGCTGTCCGGGGTTGGTACTTGATATCGAACTCTCCCAGCTCGATGGCCCATTTAATTAACCTGCCCGATGTCTCCTGTTTCTGCAAAACCTGCCTCAGCGGGTGATTAGTGAAAACGGTGATTGAATGTGCTTGGAAGTAATGCCTAAGCTTTCGGGCCGATACCAGGAGGGCCAGTGCTATTTTTTCAATGTTCGGGTACCTGGATTCTGCACCATTGTACCCCTTTCCAGCATAGTACACCGGGTACTCGCAATCGGAGTCCTTCCTAATCAAAGCTGAGCTTACAGCCGTTGAAGATGCCGCCAGATATATGTAGAGCATTTCTCCTGGAACAGGTTTGTAAAGTAGAGGTACCGCTGATAAGTACGCCTTCAAGCCAATAAAAGCAGTCTCGTGCTCAGCTGTCCAGGCTATTATCTCGACGTGCTGGGTTTTTAGCAGTTTGAAGAAAGGAGTACACTTGTCCGTCAGTCTGGAGATGAACCTTGACAGGGCGGCCACCTTGCCTGTAAGAGATTGGACCTCGTTCCGGTAGGTTGGGGATACCATGTCTAATATAGCCTGCACCTTCTCCGGGTTGGCCTCGATCCTCCTGTGGCTAATGATGTACCCGAGAAACTTTCCTACCTCGACCCCGAAGATGCACTTCTGCGGGTTAAGCCGCATACCATTGCGTAATATGATGGTGAAGACGATTGACAAGTTGGTTACGTGGTCCTCCGGAGTTAAACTTTTTACCAGCATATCGTCCACGTAAACTTCCATGATAGTACCGATAACCTCCTCAAACATAGAGTTGACGAGTCGCTGATAAGTGGCACCTGCGTTCTTTAATCCGAAAGGCATGACCTGGTAACAATAGAGACCCTTGTCTGTGGTAAAGGCAGTGTGCTCCTCGTCTGCCGGGTTCATTCGAATTTGGTTGTACCCACTGAACGCATCCATGAAACTGAGTAACCGGTACCCAGCAGTGGAGTCGATTAGTTGGTCAATTCGCGGGAGCGGGAAGCTATCCTTGGGGCATGCCCGGTTGAGGTTTGTGTAGTCCACACACATGCGCCATGATCCCTGAGATTTCTTTGACACCATGACCACGTTGGCTAACCACCGGGGATACGTGACTTCCCTGACAAAGTTGATGGCCATCAACTTCTTTACTTCAGCCTGGATAGCCCGGTACTTATCGTGTGTGAAGGCCCTCCTCTTTTGTCTTACCGGTGCTGAATAAGGGATAATACTAAGATTGTGCGTGGCTAATTCCATTGGTATACCGGGCATGTCCTCATATGACCAGGCGAATGCAGATGAGTTTGAGTGGAGGAACGAGATCAACCTTTCCCTGATAACCGGAGACAGCTTAGTACCTATCTTAACAGTCCTGTCCGAGAACTGCTCTGATAGCACCACCTCCTCAATGTCCTCTACAGCACCGGGCCGTTCTTCGTCTGAATCGGTATCATCCCTGGGATCCTCGTACCTGTCCGTCAGAGGGTTAGTAGCCACGGGCAACATCTCAGACTTTCCCCTACCGCGAGATACGGTCAATGAATAGCATTTCCTTGCTGCGGCCTGGTCACCCCGGATCGTAGCAATGCCGACCGGGGTTGGCACTTTCATCATCAGCATGTGACCTGCAATGAAGGTTTTCAGACGCCAAAGTGCCGGTCGGCCTAGGATAGCATTATAGGATGAGACGCAGTCCACCACGATGAACTCTGTTTTGATGGTTGAACAATTTGGGCTTCGCCTACCGTGATCGATAGGTAATCTGATCCGAGTGGTTGGACGATATCCCCTGAAAAGCTAATGAGGGGTTCATTATCCTGCGACAGCTTAGCTCTCCCTCTGTTCAAAGCTTTGTACGCATCGCGAAATAATACGCTAACTGAGGCCCCGGTGTCCACGAGCACCCGGGACATTATATAATGGTCCATTTGGAGCGTGATTAAGAAGGGATCATCATGGGGCATCTTCAGATCGGCTTCCTCCTCCTGCAGGAATGTCACCGATGTCCATCCGGTACCACCGTCTTGCCGCGGGGCCTTGTGGAAGTTGAAAACTTCCGGATGACCGAAACTAGAATTTCGCCTCTTCCTCTAGGGATGTAATTCCTTCGGGCCCCCACCGTGGATCGTGAAGATTTGGCCGTACACGTCCACCGCTCCTATCTCCTTAGCAGGCAGGTACCGTTGGAGCTTGCCCCTCTGGATAAGGGACTCGATAGTATTTTTTAAAGCAACACAGAGATTGGTATTGTGTCCGGCATCCTCATGATAAGTGCAGAACTTTCCGGTATCTTGCTGGGTAAGTTTACTCTTCGGGAACTTCCTTGGGGGTGGGCCCGGTATCTCATCCTTACTTTCGTTCCAAATAGTCTCGTATGAAGCATTAAGGATTGTGAACACCTCATACCGGGGGGGTGGTGGTGTTCGCGGGGCCTGTTGTACCCTTGGCTCCCGCTGATGGTGAGTGGTCCCATAACTGTTAGTCCTGGATGAGGACTCTTTGCTTCTTTTGCTCGAGGTATGGGGTGACCTGTCATGACTATGGGCCCACTCCCTCTTTCGTGGCTCATCCTTGACAGTCGAGGCCGGGGTTGGCACCCTTAGCTCTGGTCTGGGGGTGTCCCCGTAGGTTTCGAATTCGGCCTGGGCGTGTCTGATGGCAGTGGCCATCAGCTCGTCGTAGTTGGCTGGAAGATTATGGTTAATCCCATAGAGAAATTCTCCGCGCCTTAAGCCTCTCCTGAAAGCCAGCTCGGCCAGTTCCTTATTAAGGTCCCGGCACTTGGCGGTAGCCGCCTGCCACCGATTTACAAAAGACTTCAAAGTTTCATTCTCTCCCTGCTGTACTTTTAACAGGCCCTTTGGTGTGTGTATCCCATCGGTGCGTAAGATGAATCGAGCTACAAACTTGTCAGCTAACTCCTTGAAATTCCCTACAGAACCGACTGGCAGTTCGTAGAACCAACTCAAAGCTTCCCCTGACAAGGTTTCCTGGAACATATTACAACACACCTCATCCGTATATCCCTTGGCGCTTGTTTGCGAGCGGAAGGCCTGTAGATGCTGGTAGGGGTCTCCAACCCCCGTGTAGTCAATCTTCAGTGGCTTCGACATATCCGCTCGAATGGCTCCTCTAACCTGTTGGGTGAAAGGACCCGGGCGGTCCTCGTAGGTGGCCATGGCCCTCCAGGTGTCCCTGTTTTCTGTGGCCTGCACCCTTGCCTGCAGAGCATGCAAAGAGTTGCTCATTTGCACAAGTAATGTCGTGTTTGCGTCGGTTACCGGGGGGATATTCGGTACTGGCTGTGGTAACGGTGGTGGTGGTAGATGCCTCAAGCTTTCCGGGAATAATTCTACCGGTACTTGGATTACCCGCTGGGCAGCGTTCACGCCTGTTGCTGGTTGGGATGCTCTAGCCAGGGCCTGGGTGAGCGCCTTGTTGTGCTGGTGCCTCCGGTCCAGTGCTCGGGCCAGCGCTGTGTTTTCATCTTCCAGATCCTGCATCTTCTGTTGCGTAAGGCCGTTTGTTTCCCTATCAGTATTCTGTTGTTCCCGATCGATCCTGGATTGTTCCCTGAAGGCTGCTATCTCGGCCCGCATGGATTCCAATTCCGATACCGGAGACACTTGGCCCGGGACATGCGGGTCCAAGGATCCGAGACCATGAATTTCTTCAACACCTGGCGCTTCTGCTGATGAAGTACCCGGAGAGAATATCAGTGCCCGAGCGACACTTCTACCCTCTCCTGCCGTTCCTTCCGGCTCAGTCATGATAGTCCCCCTATCTGGCGCGCCAATGTTTCTGGTGGCTTTCTCCGGGTACCTCACACAGAATTCTATACCGTCTGGGGTACCGATGCACCTCCTAAATCCTGTACCAAGAACACACGCTTAGAGGGGTAAACCGTACCGGACGGTTTACACCTCTCCGATGCCTGAGTGAGAAGCTAATATAGATGTATAGTAAGTAAATAGTGGACAAAGGAGTTATTACCCGTAAAAGGTGGTTGTGCTAATGCCTTTATACTCGAGCATGGGAAAGGAGTCTCCCCAATCTTCGATGTGGGACACAGGTTGCTCCTCTGATGCCATATCAGCCCCCCTGCTGTGCAAATCGTTGGGCTGTGCTGGCCTGTCCCGGGCCCTGGGTGCCCGGGCTGGTATCCCATATGAGTCCCGCCATGGTGGGTTGTGAACCCAGCCCATGGCATAGTACCTGGGGGTACCGATGGGGCCCAGCCGATAGTGCCAAACTTAGTTGAGACTTCCCTAGTGTGTACAAACACATTCATAACTGGAATAAATGTTTTGAATGACTTAGATGCATCACAAACCCTGAAGGAGCATTTTTGCAACAAATATGACATAAGCAAGCCTATAATTATAGGAAGCGTTATTCAGCCTCCGGAACTAAACCTATAATTATATACCTGATGCTCATTTCCACTTCTGTAAACATATAATCGTACCTTGACCTATTAAGACTGCACATCGTTGGCCAGCTGTAGCTTTGAGCAATGTATTAAGATCATATGATGTGTAAGGTCCATCTGTCAATCTACCAGCCCTGAAAGACATATAACTTATATTCATGATAAACAACAATTTTAAGAATATACAGCTTATTAGTAAGCTGACCTAGTTTAGTTTCTTAGAACGTTTCGAAACCTGATTATTGTAAATGGTAGACCAGAATTACAAAGAACGTCTTCCCCCATCTTCTTATACTTGAGAACACCGAAGAGGTTCATAACACTACAAAAAATAAAGCGTCTTAAATCATTAATCTATGCGAAAAGAAATAGAAAAGAGAAAACCCACTGCATATGAGCTGATGGGATGCATAACATGATTCAATTTGAAATTGTGCTTCTTAAACATGTATTAATCATGAAGAATGGGCCACTCACAATATGATATCTTCATTATGCTAAGGATCCAAATTAAACTAAATTAACCATCCACAGGACAATATTCTTGGTATAAGAAAACAGTGTCTGCAAGACTCTTTGATATCCAGAGAGGGAATGAGACAGAGGTAGAAACAGACAGAGAGAACAGAATAACTTGTTCCTAATTTTTCTATGAGAAATCCTTCATTTTCTAGAAGAGGTTACTGATCAGAGAAATTTATTGTCAGAATATGGAGGTCAAAGATTATAATGAATCTATTTATATAGAACACAGGAAATAAAGCTATACTACCCACAAACAGTGTCACCATGCTAAAACAGAAATTATGAAATCCAACTTTTGAGTAGAATGAAAAACGTAACTTAATTCAATAGAGTAGAATGGAATACAATGTAACTTAATTCAGGACAGTGTAGAATGAAATACAATGTAACTTAATTCAATAGAGATTAGTACAGAGGGGAAATATACTTTCAAAGTACTGCAACATATGATGATGATGATGATGGAGAGAGAGAAGTATATATTTAAACATCATAATTGGAAAAGAAATCTACCGCTTAACCATAGAATTTCACAATTATACAAAAAATTAATCATGTGACATTATTCAAACAGCACAATCCTAACATCAGCAGGGCATACACATAATTTCTTATAATGAGATCCACAACTGAAGCAGGATGATACCTTATGTGTTTGAATCTGGTTACGCGATTCTCGAATTGAATCTTCCATTTGCCCCAACTGATCTACATTGTTGATCTTATCAGGGTTCGTTCAACAGCTGCAGAATTCAAGATTTGCATAATATTAATTAGTACGGGATTATTAACCAAGGGCTCTACAGCAACATAAGTGAATGAAACCAGAAAACACAACTCAGACCCCAATTTTCTAGCATTCACCTTAATCTCTTCTTTATTTCGGAAATTTGGGTTTGCAATAACCTAGGTTGGTTACTCAGGTCCTGTGTAGAGAATAATATGAGTCGGAGGGAAAAAAAAATTGCAACCATAAACAGTTAAGATCAAGATACTTGTCTGGAAAAAAAATATATTAACCTTTACCAATCCATATATTAATGTCTCAGCCTGATATATATATATATATATATATACCAATCTAACAGTCCCCATTTTAATGGAAAGGAATACGTATCTGATTGGCATGAAGAATATAAAATTCGAGACCTCAAACAGATATAAATTCCTCATCCAACACATCCAGCACTAAATCAAGTAAATCATGAATCAAAAAGTCAAACTGTATTCACACCAAATAAGCTTACCTTATACAATGAACCAAAACCCTCCTCCTTGATCATGGTCCTGGCAACTTGTCCAGCTGATCCCAGACCCAATTGAATTCTCAACTACACCAAAACCAACACAACAAAAACCAATTAAACCATCGATCCCATTAAACCACATTACACCACTAAACCAAATCAAAATCCGAAATAAACCCACAAATCATAGATCTGAAACCCATCAAAAGAAACCAACTTTAAGCTCAAAGACCCGAGTTGGAATCATGGGTCCAATCCAAATCTCACAGAAATTACTACCTTGATGCATTTCAACACTCACCTTCATCATATCGATGGGTTGGATGATTTTAGCAATAGGATTTCCCTCCATCCCTTGTTGCAGATTGCACTAATGAACAAAAGAAAAAAAATTCAATTCATAAATTTAATTGAATATAGTTTCTGATCCTGAACAATTAATTCTCATCCCCAATCCTATCATCACTACCATTAACAAAACCAATCATCCACGAAATGAAAATATAAATTAAAAAAAGGCCACTCTGTACCTTAAGATCGAGCAAGGAAGAGTAGGACTGTCTGCGAGACAGCTTAAACATGCGAAGCAAAATCTCAGTTCCAACTCTGACACCATATGTTAGCAGAAAGCTCCGACAGAGGTTCTCAATCGCACAACATTGGTGCGCTGGTGGCGCTGGAGCTCCTCAATGGCATCGCGGACGGGGTCGGAGGCGTCTAGGGATAACGGCGAGGTTGGGGATTTGGAGAGAGCCAACGGTGGCGGCATTGCTGAGAGGATTTTTGACCTTGAGGTTTGGGCTTGGCATCTGCGGAAGAATAGATGAAAACAAAATTAAACCTCTAGCATCTCATCCACATAAAGGATTATGAATCGACCACCTGGCATACCATCTAATTCCGATATGGATATAGGAGAAAGCCACCGTCACGTTATGATCTGGATGGAGCATATAGATCTGGCGAGAAGAAAAAGATATAGACAGATAGAGGAGGAGAGAGAAGTACCCAGCTGTGGTGAGATTTGTTTTGCTCAGAGCTAAGGAATCAGAGCTCCAATTTGTTCGACGAGGAAGAGATCAAGAGATACAGAGAGCGAGAGAGAGAGAGAGTAGAGAAGAGAAGAAAGAGGTCAACTGTAAAATAGAGGCCAAAGTGCGAATATGTTTGGGAAAAAAAGAAGTGGGAAGTTTAACTTTTGATGAAAAAAAAATAGGCGGGGCAGCAGTATTTTGCTCCTGTTTTCTCAAGTCGTCCTCGTAAGCTTATTAGGACACCCCGGTCAAAAAGTGTCCTCATATGGTGTCCTTATATGTGCTATTTGTAGTAGTGTACAGAAATAAAACTCTTGAGCCTAAACCAGGTAGACCCAAATTCATTAGCATCCAAACCTAAAACATTATACATATACTAAAGTAAAATAAGAATGGCACTGTTGAATGAACAGTAAAACAGTGACCTACCCGTTTTGTCCTTCAACTTTCTACTATTTTACTTGCTTATCCCCGACAAGTGTCTTCTTTCGTTTGCTCCACCGAAACATAGCTTGGGTATTTTTCTTTGCCCGATCTGTTAGTTTTCCACTTTTCCTTCAATTGTGCCGAGTGATAGAGAGAGAAACCAAGACGATTGGAATTGTTGCAAACGGATAATTAGAATATTAGAGACGAAGACGATTGTTCTTCTTCTTCCCGCGAGTTTGCCAGAAAGAGATGGAGGGAGAACTGATTCGAGACATTTGGGTATGATTGAATTTTTCTTCTTCTATTTTAAATTGGGCCCAACTTTCATTTTATCCGGGTTATTCTTCAAATTGATTTGTTTGTCGATTAACTGTTGAAGTTAGTTAATTTTTGATGTGATTTTTTTCAGAGTTGAGTTGTGGGAGTTGAGTATTTGTCTATGTTGACTGTTGAGTGTTTGATTTGATTATGGTTATGTAAATTTGGCTAATCACATCAAGGTAGATAAAGGTGTGAGCTTTTGTTTTCAGTTTGTACTGTTTTTCAAGTTTAATCAAATTGATTGTGGAAGGTGATTGTGATGTTGCTTGCTTTGTTTTGCTATTTGTTCATAATTCATATTGAATATTCAATATTCAAGCAACATGAAAACAAAACAAATAGCAACCAAAACGATTAGCCAAATTTACATAATCTCAACCAAATCAATCACTCAACAGTCAACATAGATAAATACTCAACTCCCACAACTCAACTATGAATAAAATCACATCAAAAATTAACTAACTTCAACGGTTAATCTACAAACAAATCAATTTAAAGAATAACCTAGATAAAATGAAAGTTGGACCCAATTTCAAAAAGGAGAACCAAAATTCAATCATACCCAGATGTGTCGAATCGATCAGTTCTCCCTCCATCTCTTTTTGGCCAAGTCGCGGGAAGAAGAAGAACAATCGTCTTCGTCTCTAATATTCTAATTATCCTTTTGCAGCAATTCCAATCGTCTTGGTCTCTCTCTCTCTTTCTATCACTCGGCACAATTGAAGGAAAAGTGGAAAACTAATAGATCGGGCAAAACAAAATACCCAAGCTATGTTTCAGTGGAGCAAAGAAAAGAAAACACCTGTCGGGGATAAGCAAGTAAAACAACAATTCCAATCGTCTTGGTCTGTTTCTCTCTCTATCACTCGGCACTTGAAAAAAGATAGCAAAATACATAATTGAGCTGGCCCATCGATGATGGTAGAGGAAGTGTGAGTGTAAGTTACACTAACAAGTGAAATGACATTAACTATCAGAAAATAAAAGCGTAAATAAGTGATACATAAATTTAAATTATTAAAAATCATTTAAGTATTCATAATTATAACTCATCACGTACACACATTAGTGACTAATCGGATGAATGAATGTTTCTAAGCAAACCAGTCGAAACCTGCTAGGGTTTTGAAGAGTTTGAGTTTCAACGACGGTGACACCATTTCCGGTCTGCTTCTGTTGGGTCGAGCGGCGCTTGACGTCAGGCTTCCTCTCGTTAGGGACGAAAATGCAGAACCAACTTTTGCACTGCCACGGTAGGAGGAGTACCATGCTTCATGATCCAACGAGCTAAATAGACTTTGGGAGGCACTGATGATGATTCCAAGCAAAGAAAACCCAATCAACTTGAGTCCAGAAACACAGAGAAGAACCACAAATCGCAAATCTTCTAGACATCGGAGATCATCTTCTATCGAAAGGAGAACCAGAGAAAGAAAAGGAAGAAAGGAAAGGTGAGATTCTCAAAAGGATCGAAGGAACAACCACCAAAACGATGAACAATCCCCTATTGCACCACCGGAATCGGATTCTTATGTACCAGTGGGAAAACCCCACCTAAAATAAGTCCATTTCGTTAACTTTCCCATCCAAATGCTCCGTTAAGTCGCTAACATGGCAATCTCTTCCACGTCAGCTTAGTTTGATAATTGTGAAATGTCCAATATAGCCTTGTGTTCTTTCTACCTTTCTTTGTTATTTTATTCTCTCTTTTTTTGTTTGTTCCTACCTTCTTCTTCTTCGCACCCAAACCCCTATAACCACCACCGACCTCTCTCTCGAGTCCAACCACCAATCCCATTGTTGCACCAAATTCAATCCACTCCGGCCATGGGTACACCACCTCATCCTCCTTAACAGCCACGAAGCGCTCTTTCTTGAGGACGAATATTTGGTCAAAAACGAAGCTAAGGCGAGTATAGAGAGAGAGAGAGAGAGAGAGAGTTTGGCTTCGAGGAGGTAGAGAAGGGTCGTGTCAGAATTATCCGATTTATAGCTTTCTTGGTAGCTGCTGCTCCGCAGCGATGGTTACTGGTTGACGGTGGCCTTGGGAAGGAGGTCTATGTTTTTGGTTGTCGGCATTAGTTCTAGGTTTAAGGAGGTTTGATTTTGTTGCCGAGCTTTTCCTTCTCCAGTTTCAGGTTATTTTTCATAGAGGATTAATGCTTTTAGGGTTTTGGGCAAATTTGAGGAGGTTTTTGGATAGTGAGCTTGGTGGTGGTGGTTATGGTGGTTGTGGTGTTGGATTTTGGGTGTGAAGAAAAGAAAAAAAAAAGAGTAGAAGAAATTAAAAAGAAAAAAGGGAAAGGAGAAAGAACAAAGCTATATTGGACATTTTATAGTCCACCTCGCATACATGACACTGAGTTGGCGTCTAATTGTGTGCCACATCAGCTAGTTGGCAGAGCATTTGGATGGAGTGGACCTATTGGAAGGAAATTAAGAGGTTATGGAGTTTTTGGATAAAAGTAGAATGTCAGGGACTGAACACAGGCAAAGTACAGGGACTAAACAAATGTTAGCCCTTTATTTTATTAAAAATTATAATTTGTCACAATTGGCCTTGATATATATATATATATATATATATATATATATATATATATATATATATATATAGTTTTTTGAGAAAATTATATATAAACCCAATATTATAAAGGGGTATTGGGAAAAACCCATTCATATTTTCTTATTAATCAACACTCAATCCATGTAGGCCAACCTTCCTTGTAGAGTGTTGATGTATTAATATTTTTTCATGTTGTCCTATATGCCTGATTTACCCTTGGGGTAGTGAAAAGTAATATGAAATGACTGATCATTAATTTTAGCATTTACTCATTGAACATGTAACTAATAAATGACATAGGTATGAGGTATCTAAAACTAAATATGTTTTGACAAGGTATTGAAAAAAAACTCATATAAGAAAACAACTTACTTCATACCCATGACATATCTCCAGAACAGGTAACCAATAATAAATTACATAGGTATGAGGTATCTAGAACTATATACCTTTTGACAAGGTATTGAAAAAAAAAAATTCATAGCATAAAACAACTTACCTCATAGCCATGACATTAGATCGCATATCTCCAATAATTGACATAGGTATGAGACATCTAAAACTTTATACCCTTTGACAAGGTATTGAAAAAAACTCATGGCATAAAACAACTTATCTCATAGTCATGAACATCGCTAAATGTCATACATTTGGAATAGGTAACCAATGAAGTTCATAGCATAAAAAAAAAATCAGTAGGCATTAAAGTTGAATTTAGAATTTGAAAGTCATACCTACTACATTTTTTTTAATCATCACCTGAAAGTCAAGTGTTTTACCCAACTCGTCAAGTTATCATGGGTATGATAGGTATGGTATAGACCATAGACGTATGGTCGAACAAACCTATATACGAACTACATTCTTAGTAACATTTCATCGAATACATTGAGTGCAGTACCAAAAAAAAAAGGTAACCAATGAAACTCATTGTACTTACATGATCATTTGCCTAACCATAATTAGCTATAATGAGCCCTGCTCTTACTACCGCCAGCGATATCAACAACTATCAAGAGTGTGACCTACAGAAACACCGCCAGACAGACTATCACCTGAGCTCCAGCTCAGCCCAAGATCACTGCTAACGCGCCGCGCTAAGATCACCTCTAACGCGCCGCGCTAAGATCACCTCGCTAAAGCATCAGAAGCTGGGAATGGAAGCACATCAGTCCCACATCGAAAACAAGGAAGAGATCAGTCTCTTCGTCACCTATAAAAGGTTCACCCCTCTCTCCTCATTAACTACACATTTATTACTTACCTAACGTTATTCTGTCAACACAAATACATTGACTGACTTAGGCATCGGAGTAGAGAAAGACCGCCAACCGCAGTCTCCCTCTAGCGCCCTTTGTATTTTACTTAACAGGTAGCGGTAGCACTACAACCACCTCAGTAGCGGTCCAGGCTTGGACCAGCGTTAACAAGATTTGGCTACCGCTGAATCTCAGACATTAACACTCATATCATAAAAAATATATATATATATAAAAAACCAACAGGCATTAAAGTTTTAGAATTTGAAAGTCTACTTACTACATACTTTTTTGAATTTGTCACCTGAAAGTCAAGTGTTTTACCTAACTCCTCGAGTTAGCATAGGTATGATATATATGCATAGTCAAATAAACCTTTATGGTAGGTACGCAACTAATAAAAACTATTATACGAACTAAATTCTTAGTAACATTTCGTCGGATACATCGAGTACACCACAAAAAAAAAAATCATAAACACTATTCTCTACAATCTCAATCACATCAACAATTACTATCAATAGTAAGAATCAAATAACTTAACTATGTGGTAGAAGGTTTGTGAACCGAAAAAAAAAATGCAAAAGTCTCTTCATATTTGGTTCATTTAAAGCAGTAATCAACCCATTTGAGTTTGAAAAAAATAGACCAAATTGCATGATTCTAGCAATATTGATGACAATATTAAAGTTAGGGATTACAAAATCTACAATTAAAATAATAATGGAAAGAGCTTTAATCATGGAATACATAACGTTATCTTTTTGTCAACTGGTAGATTAGCGTGGTTTAATAATTTCCTTCAGTGGCAATTTCTGTAAAAGGGTGCCGCTATTGCCACCCTACTAGCTACTTTGTTCACCCTACAAGTTTTTGGTTTATTGAAAAACTAAAATATCTCAATATAAAATTACAATATAGGACAATATTTTATTAAAAATTACAATTTATTTTTTGATTGCACCCACAGATCACGTACTTAAACTTCATTCTTAATCTTTTTATTCATCATTAAATCCTAACACTTTCTTTCTTAGCATTCATCTCGTTAAATCGTTCTCGTTTATGCTAAAAACTTTTATGCCTCAAAATGTCATATTAACGCTACTTGGAGCCTGAAAATGAGATAATCGCGTTTTTTTTTTCATGTTTCTTCGTTTATGATCGTAGAATTGAAAGTTACACATAGGTGTTGTCCCTTCACTATCACTCTCATTCTGAAGTTAATCACTTGCTGCTGAATGACCCACCCTTTTCATTTATTGCTTCTTTGGAATCCCTGCCGTTTTGGTATGTATATTGGCTTCCGTTATGGGTTTAAGTGGGGTTTGGTTATAGCTTACGATGACACCATTATGCAAGTTCTTATTCTCTTTCTAACTGCTTCCATTAAAGCTCGAAGCTTTGTCTCCTTTTGCTGTCAAATTTTGTTGTACTTTGCTTAGTTATCTATGGCTACTTTGGGTTTTGTTGATAAGATGTTGGCTTGAAAGTTGGAACCAAATTCTTGATTTAGAGTGGTGCCCACTTGCTAATATTGAAGGAAATTTTTTTTTTTTTTTTAATCCTGAGTCGTGAGGGAAATTAGATTTGCTAGGAAATGTGCATGAAGGGTGTTTGATATAATGTCTTTATGAATGAGTATACAACTATGAGGATGTTGCTAACATTGAAGGAAAGTGTGTTTCTTTAATTTTGGGTTGTGATGAAAATTAGCTATGCTAGGAAATGTGCATGAAAGGTGTTTGATATAATACCTCTATGAATGAGTATACAACTGAAGGTTGTTGCTAATATTGAAGGAAAGTGTGCTTTGCTTAATTATCTATGGCTACTTTAGATTTTGTTGATAAAGATGTTTACTTGAAAATTGGAACCTAATTCTTGATTCAGAGTGCTGCCCACTTGCTAATATTGAAGGAAAGTGGGTTTCTTTAATTCTGAGTCGTGATGAAAATTAACTCTTTTAGGAAATGTACATGAAAAGTGTTTGATATAATGCCTCTATGAATGAGTATACAACTGGAGGTTGTTGCTAATATTGAAGGAAAGTGAGTTTCTTTAATTCTAAGTCGTGATGGAAATTAGCTCTGCTAGGAAATGTGCATGAAAGGTGTTTGATATAATACCTCTATGAATGAGTATACAACTGGAGGTTGTTGGTAATATTGAAGAAAAGTGTGCTTTGCTTAGTTATCAATGGTACTTTGGGTTTTGTTGAGAAAGATGTTTACTTGAAAGTTGGAACCTAATTCTTGATTCAGAGTGCTGCCCACTTGCTAATATTAAAGGAAAGTGGGTTTCTTTAATTCTGAGTCGTGTTGAAAATTAGCTCTTTTAGGAAATGTGCATGAATAGTGTTTGATATAATGCCTCTATGAATGAGAATACAACTGAAGGTTGTTGCTAATATTGAAGGAAAGTGGGTTTCTTTAATTCTAAGTCGTGATGGAAATTAGCTCTGCTAGGAAATGTGCATGAAGGGTGTTTGATATAATGCCTCTATGAATAAGTATACAACAAGAGGTTGTTGTTTGCTTTCAGTTTGAGTTTTTTAGATGTCCGGTTGAATATTTCAATGAAATAGTGTTGGAAAGTTTAAGCTTTTACTTTCTATAATTTGTCTAATACCCAAGTGAATGTATCAAGTGAAAATTAGCTCTGCTAGGTAAAGAGAACAAGAATCTGCATAGTTTTCGGGTGCTATAGTAAGCTATATTGGAAAATGGTATTTTAGATACTACAAATGGGTGAACAAAGTAAACTTAGAATTAAAAATATATATGTAGGGTGAGAAGAGAATATAGGATGAACAAAGTAGTTGTAGGATAGCAATAGCTGCATCATTTCTGTAATTTTGAAGAAAAAAAGGTTGTATTATTTATCTTACAGAATAACTTTTGGGTGTAAATTGAAAAGAAGTAATTGATGGTTTTACCTATTATTTCTTATAAAAATTGGGCCTATAATGAATTGCCATATTATTGAAAAAGTTTGGATAGACGAGGAGGAGATCGTTCCTATCCTCTTATATTAAGAAAAAAATAGTCTCTCTAGTGGCGCCACGCTAAGGTTCTTGAAAAGGTTTTCTAGACTCCGTCCGACGGCGCATCCATTGACGCTGTCGTCGGACGGGTGTTTGTTGATTGTTGATGGGTGAATGTGCTTCTCTCGATCGGGCCATATCCGCTCTGGATCGATGGGATTGCCGGAGTTGGCAAGCGTGATTGAGTTCATTGGGAGGATCTGGGTCTGTTCGTGCAGGCTGTGTTTGAGGGACGGAGGGGTGGCAGGCTGGAGGTCTGAAGTCGCTGGTTTGGGGGTGAAGAAGATGGAGGAAGCGGGCTTCAGGGAGGCGGTTCAAAGTCTGGTTGGCCAGAGATGAGGGGTGCCGGCTGTTCGTTTCTGAGGTGGAGTTTTGCACCATTCCAGATCTGATCTGATGGCTGGTTGCATTTTGTCTTGGGCAATGCAGATAGAGGAGCGCCGGCCCAATGTTGGTGGTGGTACGACCAGAAGAGTGGGATGTCGGTGGTTACTTTGCTTGAACTCAGCTGGGCCTTACACAAAGGCTGTGATCTAATTGCTACCTGGACTGTTGCTTGGGTTTGGGCCTATTTTTAGGCCCTGCCTTGGCTATTTATTTCTTTTAAAGTTTTTATTTAGGGTTATTATCACAAATGGTACCTGAACTTATCTTCTATTTTATCGATGGTACCTGAACTTCAATTTTGATCACAACCAGTACCCGAACTTTTCGATTTCATTTTAAATGGTACCTAAGGCCACCTTCGATAACTATTCCGGCCAAAAAAGCCAAATCTAAAAAAAAAAAAAAAAAAAAAACAAGTTCAAGGCAAGTCTATTACCAAAAAATCATCACTATATATGATTGCAACCCTTGAAATCATCAAAAATCATCACTATGATTGCCTCCCATGCCGTTTTTAGTCGGAATAGTGACCGGAGGTGGCTCTAGGTACCATTTAAAATGAAATAAAAAAGTTCGGGTACTGGTTGTGATCAAAATTGAAGTTCAGGTACCATCGATAAGATTGAGGTATAGTTCAGGTACCATTTGTGATAATAACCCTTTTATTTATTTATGTTGTTTAGTTATTTGTGCTTTTTGCGAGCAATGAGTCCCTACATGTGTTGTGTAGGGCTAGTCAGGCTTTTTTCCTGTGTATGCATTCAAAGTGTCTTTTCTGCTCTAGGTAGGTGCGAGCTTCTTACTTCGTCAAATGGTCGCTACCACCTACTGGCAGAGTGAAGCTAAGTGTGGTCGGATTTATCTTCCGGCGGCAACATAGTAGGAAAGCTGTGCAATTGGTAATTATGTTATGTTGTAATCGAGTTACATATCGAGTTATCTTTCCGTTATATCACCGCCATGTCAAAGCAAATGGAGTAGTCATTAGTGCACTCTTTGCTAGTTGATGCTTGTTAGAATACATGTATTTTGTAGAGATTCTTGATATCATTTCGGGACATACTCTAGATGCTTATTGTAATTAGGGGTTTAGGCTCTCCCCTTGTATTCAACAGTTTCATTAATCAAGGCTTGAGGGCAATTACACCAGCCTTTTATTAAAAAAAAAAAAAAAAAAAGAGTACAAAGGAGGAGAATCAAGTCAAAACCTCTCAAAATAATAGCATAGATAAATACATATATGGAAAATATCCTGAACTTATTGTTCATCTCTGTTATGATTCAGGAATATATACTTTCATAATTGTAGCTGTTTAATTTCTAAATCACATGCATATGATGTGACACTTCGATCTCTAAAAATGCAAGACATCGCGAGCTATGATGAAAGAAATAGGGGAAAAAAAAACTTTTCAATCTTCATTACATTATATACCACTCTAGTACGAAATTCTATATTTCTATTACATATATACAACTCCACAAAATTCACGTCATATATAAACATATTCAGAACCCTAACAAGGATCTACAAAGAAACATAAATGAGGCATGAGCATTTAAAGCTCATTGCATAGCTAATCAAAGTCATATATATATAAAGATTAACAAATTAAACACTACAACCAAAATAAAATATAATCAAAATTGGTTCTTACTTACAAAACTTTATGACCAACCCACTGCTTTTAATATTGTATAAGAAGCTTCTAGATTGGATAGTCACTTAGTAGGCTGGCAGAGAAAATTTCTTTTAAAGGCAATTAAGGAAAGCAACATTGGTTAAATCGGTGGCTCAAACAATTCCGCCATACACAATGTCTATTTTCTAGCTGCCTAAAGGGGTCTAGAAGGCTTTTCAATCAAAAATTACAAAATTTGGTGGGCTAAAGGGGGAGGAAAGGAGGAATACACAGGTGTAGTTGGGAGAAGCTGTGTACTGGTAAAGGAAAAGGAGGACTTGGCTTTAGGGATTTGGAGTTGTTTAACCAGGTTCTTCTTGCCAAAACTTTTTGGAGATTAATGCATCAGCCCCATTCATTGGTACGTAAACTTCTGAGAGCTACATATTTTCCTCAGTCTAAACGGTTAGGAGCATGGGTGAGTAACAGATCTTCTTTGATGTGGAGCAGCCTGGTGTGGGGTAAAGATTTAGCTTTGCAGGGGTGCAGATGGAGAATTGGGTCAGGTGATATCTTATGGGCCTATTTATGATTTCTTTCCAACACCAGTCGAACTGGTGTCCTGAAGGCTTGAGAGAACCAACCAAAGCCACCAAGCCCCTGAGGAACCTCTTATGGGCCTATTTAGACTTTGTCCCTTAACCGATCCTAATCCATATTAGGCTGGTCATGAGGCCTTAACTTATGGATAATCTGGTCATTCTTATTTGTCTTGACGTTACTGTGCGGGATGCCGAAAGTCGTGGTTCCACAGAGGGCAGAAAAGAAAAGGCGTTGAAATTATCCGATCTGAGAAGGGACAAAAGAAGGTTCGAAAAAAAAAAAAAAAAACGGAAATGAAAAGGAGAGGCACATAGCCTCAGATCAGGGACAAGTTCCGAGCAAAATTGCCCATGGTGGGTGATCGCCACTAACTCGCTATTTGGAAGAAAGAAAACCAGAATGAGGGGATTTGCTCTCTCTCTCTCTCTCTGATAGATGGGCAATGGTGTGTAACGAGTGTTTGATGAACTTTTACTTCTTTATGGGCAACACTACTATAAGACAATAATTGGCTAAAACTCGCTACATGGTAGTAGTTCTGACGCAGTCGGAAGTAACGGGGTTTACAAGCGATAAACCCTAAAAGACATAGTTCTGGAGTCCACCAGAGAAATAGAGAAAATCTCTAGATATTAATAAATTTGATATGATAAACTAATTCTAATACAAAATATGATGGTGCTTATATAGGCATCCAAGACCTCCTAAAGAATCCAAATTTAAAAGGAAACTAAAAACCTAAAATAAAAAGAACCCTAAAACAAATGTAAGACAAAGCCTAAAAAAATTAAATCCCAAATCGGATAATTAAAACGACATATTTTGGCGTAAATCCGTTAGGACTCACTAAAGTAGTGAGTCTTGAAGATCTCGTCGTTCCTATTCTGGAAAGGTATCATGCGTCTCAAACGGACATTCTGGCCAAATTTTACTCCAATCTGATTCACACCTGAAAAGTCCAAAACCAAATTTTCTTGGATATTGCAGCGGCTAGTAACCTCATTATGCGTGAATTACCTATTTTCCAATCACTCTTCTTGATTCCACGCCGTTTCTTTATTTTTCTAGTTTTCCGGCTAAACCAGACTCATTCTCGTCCTACATCAAATTCTGTTGCTCGACTTGATTTAACCTCATAATTTTTCTCATGTTTAATTACAGTAAGTCAAATAAATATATGGAATACATGTAAGGAACTAAATTCGGGACAACTTCGTGGTTGGATTTCGAATTTAGAGAGTCCCACACAACTTTATATTTAACAAACTTCTAACTTCTTCTTTCTTTAATCGAGGGAAAGGTTATTCTCTATATGTCTCTTACTCTATTGGTATTATTCTTCTGTAACATGAAAGTCATCATGAGGGATATAAAAAGGCTAGAAATTACCGGCCGGTTTTGCGGTCAATTTGCTCCGCGTAAAATTGCCCGCTGATAACGTACATCGCTTTCCGTCAATTTTTTTCAACTTCATAATTGATCATTATTAAAATGGAGGAGAATCCAGGTCTGGTAGCACAAAAGTGGCCTTGATTAGATATCACGTCCCAAATTTGCTCTACTTGCGAAGTAAGCATGTGATTTTGAATTACGTCCAAAATCTGTATCTTTGTTTTGAAATATGCTCGGTACAATGCACTTGCTTAATTTTGTTACTTTGTCTGAAAATCTTATCCACTTTCCCATTTCTTCGTTACCATTGGTTACTATAAGAATTGTATGAATATGTTCACATTTTCTATACAAAACAATGAGTCTTAGCCTTATGTTAGAAGTGTGTGAGTATTTGAATTTAATAAAGCGATAAAGACCAAAACCCCAATTGATCTTAGATATATTCTCCAAAAAAGTAATTCATTTATTGCAGTCATAACATGTTTGTTTCTTATGTGATTGGTCTGAAAGACATTTGTGCATGATTAATGTTATATAAGTGTAATTTTGCCAATATGGCCGAGTTTTAATTGAACATCTTATATCTGATTTATAGGACTGCATTGTAAAGATGAAATCAGTTTCTATTACCTAAATATTTTTTAGGAATATTTATTTCCTAATAAAATTAGGTCTAGTGTTTTAAATTCTCTTGATGTCTTAGGGTGTTGGCTTTTTATTTTTTAAAACCCTAAGCTCACCCCAACCTTACATATGTTAGTGCAAATTGAATCCATGATCATTATAACTTATCAACAAGTCACAGCTCACCGACGTTTTAGGGTATTGGCTACACATACATGTATGAGAAAAAAGTTTTATTCTTCTACGCTTTTTGAGAATATATTGTGCATCCATTGTTAGTTGAGAGAGGTTTATTTTTTATTCATAGAAAAACTTATCAGCTTCATTGAGAATTATTAATTCATTTTTTCGATGTTGAAGTGAATTAATAAGTCGATCAAACACTTTCATATCATCAGCATGTTCGAGAATCCCACGAGATCAATTAGGAGGAAGTGGCGTGCATAGTTCATGTGTCACAGAGATGAATAGCCGATGTCAGCGGTATTCCTTCAAGAAGAGAACGGAGGCAATTTAAAAGGTGAAGAACAACAAGGCGATAATTGTTCAACCTTCTTGAGGAGTCTAATTAGAAATAGCCGCGGTCAAAGCTATTCAATTAGTTATAAGTTTGTATGTGCTTGTTTGTATACACTTAGTCCATTGCTTTTCATTTGGCCTTCAAGAATTAAGACTCTTAGTTGTTTACCTCAATTTGAGAGTTTTACTGTGTCAACCAACCTTTTATGTCTAAGTTCTTGATTTGATGCTTAAATGCAACTTACACGCAATAAGGGCACAATCATCAAAGAATTGAGAAATATTGAAACTCAAAATTATTGTGCCACGGGGATTGAAAAGCTAACTACAATCCTTGATTATACCGATTACGAAGTCACTAACAATTAAATAAATAAAATCTAAAAATGAGCACCAATTAAGCTATTTACATTGCCCGACTCGGAACAACCAAGCCTTAAATGGGTCAAGACAACTACAAGTGTATGCGAAAACTCACAACCAAATGGTATGGACAATGAAAGTGAGTTTGTGAAAGTTGATTTTGATTTTGAAAAACAAATTGAAAATTAAAAATTAAAATTGCAATTAAAAATTAAGATGCTAGAAAATAAATGCGAGAAAATCAAGAAATGAAAATTGGGCCACTAGGGTATCCTCCTAGTCAAATTCAATGTATAAATATGTTACTCTAATGGTCATTCAATTCATAATAGCATCAACAACTGTACCCAAGGCTTTTCAAGGCTCACGGGTCATTAGATTCCTTAAAGGGTATTCCTACTTCGAATTAAAGGTCGTAGAAGCTCAATTAAGACGATCTAGAGCTTTGTTAGGGCCTCTAGTTGCACTAAAATGTGAAGAGTTCTAGAATCAAGATTCCCAAACTAGCCAATATGGCAATCGAAATTGGTAAGAGTTCTAGAATCAAGATTCCCAAGCTAGCCAATATGGCAATCGAAATTGGTATTATGATTGTTCTAAACTAGCTAGTGTCCTAGCCATAAATTAGAGGGGAGAGGATCCTCTCCTGAGCTCCTTAACCACCTTAGCTTCTTGAGCTTTCTACCAAATTATGACACGTGTCCAAGCTTAGATTTAATGGTCCACAAGTTCTCCTTTTATTTCCCTACTCTTTTCCTTCCCCTTCTGTCTCTTCTGTTCTTCACTCACACGACCCAAAATTGCATAGAAGAAATTTGCTCAGTTCGTAACAAGTTCACTGTGAACACCACAAGACCTAGTGAAATCCATTTCGGCAATTGCCGCTGCTTTACTATGATCTACCACCACTTCACTGCCCTTAAATCGAAAAAAGAGGAAGATTTTATATCACCCAATTCTTCGTTTACAAATGGAGAGAAAATCCCACTCGGACAATCTTCAACCAATTGGCCAACGACGATTTCATTTCCATACTGAAAAACTCGCTCTGCTTCGGGTGGTTTTGGGCAATTTCCAGTCTAAGATTCGAGATCCTTCAATCGGTTTGATTACTTGGTTGATTTTATCCTATTTTATCTTGGCTTGTCCTTCATCCCTTGAATTTGGGGATCTGCATTTTGGATTGATTCATGCTTTTCTGGGTCAATCGCTGATGACTTTCCATGAAGAGGAATTGGAGGAGTGAGCACTTCAATATTCTATAGCCATTTTTGAAGGTACTATAGAGATTGAATTGATTCATAGAGACAAGGAGTTGGAATGTTTTTAAAGGTTCTTCTGATTAGGCTGCAAGTACTCTTATCACAATAAGAAGCATAATTCTAAATATTACCAACAACAAGCAAGTTAAAGATTAAATTTGGGGCTGAATTTGGGGTTGCGATTCAATCGATTAGTTTGATTTGGGGCTGGGTTTTTCATTCATGGGTTTCTTCCATGCAAAATTTCTTTGAGTAATCTCTTCAACAACTACAAGATCAACCACAGTATCATACCCATTAAAGTTGTCGTTTTATTTTACTGTTTGTATTGACTAGTTGATGTTTGTTCCTTCATACCCATTGAAACCACAATTATGGGTCTGCGGTTTCTTCCTTCGTACCCATTGAAATCCACTTGATTAATTAATGCTTGTATTGATTAGTTGATGTTTGTATTGCTGAGTGAAGTAGAAGAACAGGAAGGGACGAGAGAGAGGCGCAACAAGCATGTGGAAACTAGAAAATCTAGAAAAGAAGAATGGGAGACAGAAAGAACGAGAAGAACAAACTAAAATTATTGTAGACCATTAGATTCATTAAAGACACGTGTCATAATCTGGTAGAAAGCTCAGGAAGCTCAGGTGGTTAAGGAGCTCAGGAGAGGATCCTCGAGGTGGTTAGGCTCCCTAATTTGTTCTAGACATGCTCATCCACACATTCAAGAGTTGATCAAATTGCTAATCATCATGTAAGCAAAATATTATAGAATAGAACATATGTCATATATGAAATTAAAAACCATTGAATTAAAACATATTTATTACATCAAATCCATGTTAGGACTCAAACCCTAATTTTCAAAATAGACTACTCATAATCCATTAACAAACCCACAACAAAATTCATTAAATTACAATAAATTCAAGAAAGTATAGAGTTGAGAAAAGAGAGAAAACAACACTAGTCACAACAACACTAGAGTGAGTATGACTAGCTTGGAATTATAGTCCCTCTATACCTAAACTCAAATCCTTGGAGAAAATGATGAAAATTGGTTGGGTGTGACCGTGTGAGGTTGTGGTCTCGGTGGGTATAGGAAAGGAGAAGGAAAATGGTTAGTTGAATTGTGATGGCTGCAGTTTGGCAGAGAGAATAGAATGGGGCGGTGTCGTCATGAGAGAGAAGATGGATGATGGGACGGTGTGGCGCGGCTGGTTTTGTAAGAGGGTAAGTGGATGAGCACGCGGATGGTGATGATCGTGAGAGAAAGGAAGAAATAGAAATTGGTGGCTGTGATTGGTGGAGAGAGAAGGTAGAAACCAGGCCTATTGGGTAAAACTCAAACATGAAAGAAAAGCAAAATGAGGGAATGGGTCATGGATGGCACGTCGTGGTCTCCCGGGACCGAAGAAAGACTAAAAGCCCGCTATTCACTGCAAAATATACATGGAATACAAAAAAAAAACATGAAGATTTGTCGGAAAAAAAAAAAACATGAAATTTATGTTGCATGCCTAAATTTGTAACAAGATAGAGTAGCATAGCCTATACTAGCTTAATTAATCCCAACGTGCAGCTTCCTTGCTTTCAAATTTTTTTATTCTTTTTTGTTTTTGTTTTTGTTTTTTTTTTTTTCCATTTGTTCTTTCTTTTCTCTCTTTTTGTAATTTCAAGCACATGCCCGCAACTATGCATAATTGCATTCTACTTATTTTCTGACTTAGACCGTGGTTGACCGCATCATCAATTTCGTATCTTTCTCGAAAACTCCATTTTGCTCAACTTTTGCACAATTTTATCTCAATTTTCATAACTCCGCTTTTATCCTACAAATAAATAAATGGCTAAAGTCTGTTTAGTCCCTATACTATGCCTCTCTCATCGTTTTAGTCCCTGACATCCCAATTTAATCTGAAAAGTCCCTGAGGTCTCAATTTCCGTCTAATATGTCCTTTCCGCGGGAAATTAGGAATTTGCCTTGGGTGAAATGTCCAATATACCCCTCAGTTATTTCTTTTTTCTTTTTTTCCATTTTAATTTCATTTTTTCATTTTTTATTTTTATTTTTTTCCTTTTTCCATTTTAATTTCTTTTTTTTCTTTTTTCTTTTTCGTTTTTAATTTCTTTTTTTCTTTTTTTTCTTTTTCCTTTTTAATTTCTTTTTTCCTTTTTTTCATTTTTCCTTTTTAATTTCTTTTTTTTTTCATTTTTTTTCCTTTTTAATTTCTTTTTTTCCTTTTTTCTTTCTTCTTTTTCATTTCTTTTTTGCTTTTTAATTTCTTTTTTTCCTTTTTAATTTCTTTTTTGCTATTTCTTCTTTTTTTCTTGTTCCTTTTTAAGTTCTTTTTTCTTTTTCGTTTTGCCTACTTTCTACTTCCTCAACCCACCAATCCCATTCCGATCAAACTCCACAACCCATCTGTTTCCCAATCAGCTCGGAAATTCACCGCTAAACCACTCCCCTCTTATTTCACAGCCTACTTTTCTCTCTCCCACTCAAATCCCACTTTCTCTCTCCACATCAAGCCTCAATTTGGAAACTTTTCACTGAAAATTACAATTTTTTAACTTTTCACTGAAAACTACTATTTTTTCAAACTCTGAGGTTTTTGGGTCTTGCTCAAAATGGTGATTTGGATTTTGGGTTTGGTTGAAATGGTGGTTTTTGATGGCCAAGTTGACAAAAACCAGAAGTGAAGAAGAAGAATAGTGATGGAAAAGAAAAATGGCAGCTGGCGTGTAGAACAAGAATTGGGGTTTCGGGTCGATCTGGATTGGTTCGCCGACGTGGCGCTACTGATGCAGCAGAATACGATGGTCATTAAAAAGGAAAAAGAAAAAAGAAATTAAAAAGGAAAAAATAAAAATAAAAAAAGGAAAAAAGAAATTAAAAAGAAAAAAGAAAAAAGAAATTAAAATGGAAAAAGGAAAAAGGAAAAAAAGAAAAATAAAAGGAAAAAGAAAAAAAAGAAATTAAAAAGGAAAAAGAAAAAAGAAACAAGAAAAAAAAGAAAAAGAAAAAAAATTATAATGGAAAAAGGAAAAAAAGAAAAATAAAAGGAAAAAGAAAAAAAAAGAAATTAAAAAGGAAAAAGAAAAAAGAAACAAGAAAAAAAATAAATTAAAAAGGAAAAAGAAAAAAGAAAAAAAAAGAAATTAAAATGGAAAAAGGAAAAAAATAAAAATAAAAAAAGGAAAAATGAAATTAAAAAGAAAAAAGAAAAAAAGGAAAAAAATAAATTAAAAAGGAAAAAAAAGAAAAAAGAAATAACTGAGGGGTATATTGGACATTTCACCCAAGGCCAATTCCTAATTTCCCGCGGAAATGACTTATTAGACGGAAATTGAGACCTCAGGGACTTTTCAGATTAAATTTGAATGTCAGGGACTGAAACGATGAGAGAGGCATAGTACAGGGACTAAACAGACTTTAACCCATAAATAAAATTAGATTAATTACATAGTAATTAGTTTAGAGACTACCTTAATTCGTGTTTAAAATGCAATTACGTGAATAAAAATGTGTGTAATCAGTTATTTACTTCCGTTGTGGTTGTTGAATGTGTGTTGCTCTCTTAACATGTAATTTTGAAAATACTAAAGCTGGGTTGCAGGGATCGATAGACCTCTGCAATCTCAATACTGTAGTTTAGATTGTTTTTAATTAAGTTAAAATTGAGCATAATTTCCACCTAAGCCTATTCACCCCCCAGGCTTAAATGATATCCATCCTAGTACTTTCTTTTGTCATAAGAGCAGGTCACTATACATACTTAGTGAGATCCGAGGCATAGTTAGGATTAATTGTGTTATGGGTGAGATAGAGTTTGACCTCTTTGTCAGTCTCTTTAGAAAAATAGTTTCATATATTGAAAAAGAATAAATTTGACCCGAAGAATCTTAGTCCAAACTGTCACTCAAAGTTTTTGTTTGATAGATCTTGTGGTGTGTCAAATAACAATAAGAGTTCTAGTAAAGGTGTTGTTTGGCTCCAAAACCAGTTGGCTTGCAAACTGTCTCTTTTGCTGCTGTGATTGCGCGGGCGTGCCAGCACCGTGGGGTGCAGTCGTCGGGGGAGTCCCTTGACCTGACTTCTCGAATCAAGCGCTGTGGACGAGGAGAGCACCAACCTCGTCACAAGGCTCTTTTCTCTGCCTTCCGGAAAAGGACTTCTTGCCTTACTAGTAAGGGCTTTGGTTGTGATCTCTTCGCGTCACCGAATCGATACTCAACGTTGTAGGTTGAGCAGAGCAATCACTGGGAAGTTCTAAGAAAGCATAGAGTTTGCTAAAGCGGGACTTTAGCTTCTCTGGGTTGCGAGGGCGTTACCCTTGCTTCGCTGGTAGTATCGGTGGCAGTATCACTAACAGTCGGCTCCTGGGGAGACTAGGACTAGAAGTACGGTCGCCGGGTTTCAACTAGGTTGAAGGTTTTCTCCGGGGAGGTTTTGATAATCGTAGAGATTAGTTGATTTGAGAGAGGTGTTTGATACGTCCTTGAAACTTGGTATTTATACCTAGGGTTTCGACTGTTCCTTGCCATAGAAGGATTATTGCTTGAAGTTTCCTATTCAATCTCTGCTACTTGACTCCGATAAGGTCTCGTTTTCCTTACGAATTTCAGAATGGATGACGCTGTAACCCAAACCCAAGTAGACTTACTTTTGGGCCGCAGGTATCGGCCTTCTACGCTAAATCCACTAAAGGATCTTGCCAAAATTACTTTTGGGCTCAAACACGATATCCTGTCGAAGAGGTACGTTTTACTAGCACGATATCCTGATTCCTGTCCTATTATTTAGGCATTCTAATCATTCATCCTTAGAATCAGAATCCTGGTCCCGTCGAGGAGATAGCTGCTGCTGTTGCTGTGGAGGTACTTGGCGCCAATCATGTCGAACCAGATGGTGAAGTCGCGGATAATCAAGGACCTGTCCCTGACGCCCCCCAAGCACCTGCAGAAGAAGATGGGGTGAATCTTGAACCGGTAGCAGTCCTTGCTGCGGAGCCTCTCGAGGTTCCTGTCGCTATTGTCCCAAATCCGCTGCCTATGCCTCCTTCCAGACTGGATAGGCTAGCTCGCGTACTTGAGGTGACTCCTCCTGGAGTTATAGATGATGCTAGAGAAGGCCTTCGCCGCCTCCTGGGTCCTGATATCTTGACACCTGGCGCGCCCGTTAGGGGCTTGGAGTATTTGAGGGTTCTTCGTCGCGATCACGCCATTACTGATGATCAGTTCATCGACATAGACGAACTGCTGCAGAATCTCCCTCAGTGGCTTAACGAAAAAGCGGTCGCTTCTGCGCAAGCCAGATAAGCCCAGGCCCACTATCAGGGCCTCGCTTAACAGATGGACTCTTCTCGTGACTTTTTGGGAGACAGGGTTATCCTTGTTAGAGACTTGAGGCTCACGCAAAATCACCTCCGGTCCTAAATTCAAGACTTTCAAGCCCAAATTCAAACCCTTAAAATCTAATTCTTAAAATCTGGCAACAGAAGGTTTGTGAAATAGAAGGGTTCTAATCATTTTCCTTTCTTTCTCCAGTTTTCTGCCAAGGCAAAGACTATAAATAAAGAAAGTACTTTTAGGATGATAGAGACAGCTCTAATTAGCACCTGCTGCAGGGAATAAACCTCCAATAGCTGCAAGCAGTTCCATATCGAGAAGAACAAACTGAACCATGAAAAAACATAACAATAGGTGCAGATGACAGAACTGATCTGCAAACTCAGAAGCAAATTTCAGACCCAGCTTCAACATCAATTCTGAGAACCAAAAAGCAAACATTAGCAAATCTTCTCTGCATCTCCAAAATAACATCCAATGTTGTCCACCTGTGTTTGGCTGTATTGCACAAGCTCCGAAAACAAGAACGCAAATGCACTCAAACTGACCTGAAACAGCCATTAAATCAGCAAACATCCAAAATCTCAATCACCCTAAAATTCAATAAAAGCAAAAAAACCTAGGTCCTCATCACTCAAATTAAGGTAAATTGAGTACAAAGTTTCGATCTTTCCCCTTAAATCGAGTACCCAACACACAGAGATCCATCAAAATCACACCCATTTAGTTCAGGGATTAGTAATTTGATGCATAACGAAACAAAAGCGAATGAGCTAGAGAGAGAGAGAGAGAGAGAGAGAGAGAGAGAGAGAGAGAGAGAGAGAGAGAAGAAGAAGAAGAAGAAGATTCCTTCGTCTCTAAAGTCGTCTGAGATCACGAATTGGGGTTAGAAAAAGGGTGAAAACCTTGACTTAATCTCAGCCATCCAGGCTCATTAAAACAGATCCAAGGGCTATGAGTGGATCCCTGAAATTGGCAAAAAATAGGGATCCCTCATTGGAAGGGGGTTGTATATATATATATAGTACATAATCTTGGAGTACAATGATTCCTATTCTAACTCGGAGTAGAAAATCTCTCATATTACAACTATAGAACTAATCATAGTTTGACAAGGCACACTAAATGTCAAAATTCTTCAAAGTTTCCTTAATTTTTGGTTCGACTAATATCCGACAAAAAAGGAAATTCACTAATTTATGTTCCTAGTTTTCTGTACTTCACCTATGATGAGTCAAATTTTTCACGGCTAAGAGCATTCTTCGCATTAATAGTGCAAATTGTCCATTAATTTGTATGAGGTAAAAATTCCAATTACAAATAAATAATATCTTTTGTCTCTATAAATATTAACAATCTCGTATTGTTTTATGATAACATTAACCGAGAATGGAATTCACCAAGCTCGCTTTCCTAGGCATGTGCTCCATCGCCTTGATCTCAATTCATATTTCTCCGGCCAATGCCGATCCATTGGCTGAAGAGTACGTCAAAGCACACAACAAATACCGTGCAGTGGAAAATGTTCCTCCACTTTCATGGGACGAAACAGTCGCAAATTATGCTAAAAAATATGCCAAGTCAAAAGCTGAGACTTGTGAAATGGTGCATTCAGATGGACCATATGGTGAATGCTTAGCCATGGCTTCTTACAACATGAAACCTGCTGAGGCGGTGAAGCTGTGGGCAGATGAGAAGAAATACTATGACCATGCCTCCAATACATGTGCTGAAGGCCAGGTATGCGGACACTATACTCAGGTGGTCTGGGAAAAATCAACCCATGTTGGGTGTGCCAAGGTTCATTGCAAGAATGGAGGTACTTTTATCACATGCAACTATGATCCCCCCGGAAACTATATTGGCGAGAAACCTTTCTAGGTGTTCACTTACGATAGAGATCCAAATCTTGAGGAGTCCGGCTTCTACTTGTAACAACATATATAAATGAGGGACAATTCCTAAGTTCACCCCTTAGGTGAATGAGCATATTCACCATTTCTTGCGATTAACGCATAATATATAAATTTATAACTTTCTAATCCAGCCACTCATGTTGTATAACGTAATACAAAGATTAGGTATGTCAAAAATAAATCAAATTGAAGAACCCACAAAGATTTCCGATCTGATTGATTTTTTACAGAGACCATATTTAAAGACTATTTTAAAATATGGACCGTTGAATTATAAATTTATAAATGAGTATTTTTTTTTTTTTTTGCTAGTTTTGAATTTTAGCTTTTGGACGGATAGCAGAGAACACAATTGTAATTAAATTAATTCTCCTTTGGAATTGAGGGTGTGACTTTTTCCCTATATTGTTTGCCTTAGAAGAGCTAAGTATCGCCTAATCCCTTATTTAAAAAAAGAAAAGAAAAAGAATTCCTCTTGTCATTTACATACATCTGTTAATAATGTATTTACTCGGGCATCATACTATGTCAAACTCACAGAAAATGGTCAAACTCTCCATACGGAAAAGAGACCTAATGGTCTAGAATCCATGAGTCTGTGGTCCACGGTCACTTGCCTATAGCAAGGCTATGCCTTCACTACAGTAGTCTCCACGAGACTTTACAGTCAAGTTACTCCACAGGGAAAGAGCTAGGGACATGACAATATGCTCACAACAGCCATTGATCTGGCAAGTATCCTCCGACACTAGTGTTCTAAGTTTAGACTCACTACCTAGCGCCCACTGCTTTAACATAGACTCCCTTTATCAAGCAATTATCCGACCATACGGAATCTATCTTACCTAGGGAAAGGAGATTGCCAGGAGGGCCTAGCAAGGGCTCACCTGAAAGCGTTTGCTCAGACACAACGCACTCGCACTAGTTATGCTCGATATATAGCACAAAGCCACACTTTGATATCAACCCCGCAAGAAAACCCTCATTGACTGAGGACTTCGGGGACTTGTATATACAACCTATTACCAAGCATATTAGCAACGGTTACGCTTATGCTTCATGGCATCATCTTCAAGCTACCCGTTCATGCCTTATGACATGCTCGAGCTCTTTGCTTATGCCTCACGCGCACCCTTGAGCTTATCATGTTGCTTTCCTGACATCTCCGAGCTTAAAGATCTTGCCCTCTCGACACACCTGAGCTTAAAGCTTTTGCCTTCTTGGCATCCCCGAGCTTCACGCTCTTACTTAGGGATTTCAAGGACTTGTACATACCTCTACTAGCATGGCTAATATGCTATGCCACCAAGCATAAGTGACACTCTCTTAGTGGGCCCACAATTCATGGTGGGACGCGATAACGACATGGATCCCGTAGATTTTTATCCAAGCTACCCTGTAGTGGTTGAAGGCAGCCAAGACCTTGCTAGGAGGCTACCCTCCCAGCGTCATCAATATGCTTCATGATATGCTTTTATAGGACATTAGTATTTCATATATTGGAAAACATGTAAGAGAAGAAGCCTCCCTTCCCTATAAAAGGGAACTCCTTCCCTCTTAGACCTCATCCCATTACAACCTTTGTAATACACTTGGGCCGCAAGGTCCAAACTCATATAGTGCAAGATTAAAGTGGACGTAGTCTCCCACTTTTATGGGAGACGAACCAGTATACTTCTCATGTCTGACTCTCTCTCTTTCACTTTAACTAGAGCATCTGACTTTATATGTTAAAACTTAGCGCAAAGCATAGCCAATTTAAAACATGAGTGTGAACTTAACATTTTCTACATTTAATATTTTTTATCTTTGCGTTAAAAATGGCCATTTGACTGTCCTTAACTATTTATTATGGTAGGAAGCACATTATCTATAATCTAAAGGGCGTCAACTGTTCATTCGCGCTGTACTATTCATTCGCGTCGCACCGTTCATTCGAGCCCGAAGTAAATAACGCTTTTACCCTTCTATTCTTCTTCTAATTACGGGTTGCCATGCTTCTATACGTTTCCAGCCGTCTCTATATGAGGCAACCGACCTCCTCATATTTTCATATTTTTCCAGAAGTCTCTATCTTGAGGCAATATAGAGAAACACAGTTGATCCTTATTAAACCAAGCGTTGCAACCGACCTCATACTTTTCCGGAAATCCAGTTATGGTTGCGATTTGTTTCCGGTTCTATCTCATTTGAAAATTGACGAAAGTAATGTGAAACACTCCAGACAAAATGAGGAAGACTCCAGACAAAATGAAAGATGGAGATGATTCTGGATTAGAAACAAACAGTATTCAAAAGGGATTCACTTTGGGATTACACTTTTGCCTCTCGGTATAAAACCGACATCTCCAGCTGCTTTTCAGTTCGACAAGCCTCCACCAAGGTCAACCTCTACTGTTAGGCGATATCAGGCTTATTCATTACGATCAACATCACCGCAAACTGGGTAAGATTTCATTTTGACGGAATCAGTTGATTTCGTTTACCAAATCATCTATTTTCATCTCTCTACATAGATGACTCAAACTTTGTTCCCTGTGGTAGCCTATGTGCTTTTTTGAATTAGATATAGAAGAATTGAATTCTTTGGTTTAGATTATTGACATATCTAAAAGTAGGGAGTTGGTTTCGATTTTGATTTTGATTGAAATTGAGATTTTATTGATTTCGATAGGTTATTGAAAGGGTTTTCATATTTTTGTTTTTGCAAGCAAACGAAGAGCGGAGTTTTGCAGGCGATGGAAGTCTGGCTTTATATATAGAGATTAAAGCCAAAGTAGCCACCGAGGCCTCTCCATTTTCATTGCTTCAGTCTCTCCAAACTAAAAACTCATTCTCTCAGGTAAATACTGATTTCTGATTCTCCTTTTATGCTCTGTTTAGCTGCCTAGGAACTGAAAGAAATATGATTTAGGTTTCACAACACTTGGTAATTCATCAAAGTTTGGTTTCCGATTAAATGTTTATAGACTATAAACAACTCTCAGGTATCCTGACCTGCAAAACCAATATTCCAACATCCCTTTTGTTTGGTTTAAGCACAACCCATAAGTCGAAACCTTTATATTTAAACATTGTTAGGCAGATTTCTCCAGGGGATTAGATTAGATACTCAATCATATGTCTTCAGCTAGCTTTATAATATCTTACTCTTCAAGTTTTGTTCTTATGCCTTTGCTTTTGTTGTGCATCTTCCATTGGTTTATGGTTTATATTGTTGATTGTTGGTGTTAAACAAAGTTTGTAATTGATGAATTTAAAGAAAGAACTAATGGAAATTGATTTGCAGTTGCAAGGGTGGTACAACAAATTACAAAGAAATGACGTTTTGGCAGAGTCTGAGGAAAGTTCAGACTTCTTAGACATGAGGCAAAATGTTGGTTGCATAGCACATATCTGTTCAAATCTGGCAACTGTCGTATCTCAAGAACAAATAAGGTAATAGTGACTTGATTATCTAACACACTCCATATTCTAACTGTTTTCTGCTTTATTTTATCTGACCATATAGTAATATATAGTTACTTAAAACTAAAATTCAGTTGCTCCTAGCTAAGAATATCGACAAATAACTTGGTAGTGCAGGGAACAACATATGTTCTGCAAAAGAGAACTGAACTTAGATAAAGACAAAGTTGTCCTCATACTTATTTGTTTGAGTCTATCGTACCTCTGATTATAAACTGAATTTGAAGGCCAAGTTAGTGTTTAGTTGATAAAATGCCAACTGCATGAATTCCTATATTCTGCAAAGGAACAACAAATTTTCTAAATCTGGAGGGAGTGTCCACCAACTTCATTGTTTTTGTGTAATCGTTTTTTAGCATGTGGTTTACTGGTGAGAAAAGTTCTGTGCAAGGTTCTTCAATAAATTTGGAGAAGGGTGCTCCCAAATTATATCATTTCTGCTAATGAAAGTATTTCCAAAACTTTGACATAGTTTTACCTCAAATCAATTACAGCTTCATTCCATCTAATAAATCCCATAGCTAGCAATAAAGCTTTGAGAATCATGCTTTTTCTCTTGCTGAGCAATTTTTTCTTGCACTGTCTAAATCCAAAGAAACATAACATTGACATGGATAAAGCATACAGTGGCTACCGTACGTAGTAATGATTATAAACTTTATGTATAAGACATTTCCAGTTGTCTTTGTTGTTGTTTTGTATATTGTATTGATTATGGATTTCAGTGGTATAATGAAGTGATACCATTGTTGCTTTATTGCACTGGTTTGGTAATGGATATCTGATTTTTAGAGACTTTCTGTTTCTGTTCCTTCTTAGTCAGTTAGTTCAAATTTTGCTAATCCAACTCAATGCAGACGCAGTCCGTTTCATATTTCATTTGCACACTATATATACTAGCTACCTAATCTCAGTATATATATGTTTTCTACAGATCGATCGACTTTGGTCCAATCTTGAATCTCTGATTGCTAGCCGGGTTCAAATCTTCTTCATTTGCTTCTGAGATCAACATCGGCTCAAACCCAGACTCCATTACAGATTTATTAGTTGAGGTAAATCCCCATTTCCTTCTTTCCAATTCTTTCTATCCTCGATCATATTTTCATTTCGTGCTCCATCATGATTAGATATTGTTGGTTTTTTTAATCCACAAGATCGATCCTTTTTTTCTCTTTTCATTTTGTTTTGTGTTCATTTCTTTAATCCACTGCACTCAAATATACTTTGCATATTCAAAATTATTGGAAGCAGACAATTATTTAAGTGAGGAAGAGTGCATACAGGTATAATGTCCTATCTGACTTTAAGTTTTTAATATCATTCGGGTAATCGGAGTATTAACTGATAGACAAAATAGAACAGTCAAGTTAAGAATGAATCTCATTGCCAGTATGAACAATGGTTTAACTCAAACATTGCTAGCATTTCAAAATTATGCGAAGTGATAGTATTTAATTTTATATTCTTATTATCTTACACTGATATCTCAGGATTATTCTCATGCTAAATGTTCGATGAATTACGCTCATATCATACACTTATGTTTTGACCTCCTATACTTCTCTAACTTGAAACTGTTGCATGTTCTAATTTCAGTGGAAATTACGCTATTTTCAGTAAAAATTTGGAACTGTCAAAAAATTATTTCCAGGAGTTGATCCCCAAAGATCAAAATGATCCCACCGCCTTAATCAATTATCCTGCCCTTCTTTTATGTAGATATGGTTCAGTTGTTGCAGATTGATTTTGATAAGTTTGGTTCCAAGTTTCATAAACTCTTCCATTGCTTTCTAACGGTCTACTATTTAAGCTTTTACGATGCTGACTCCTGGATAGCAGTCAATTTTTGTAGAGTGCTGCTTTATCATCATAATGCTCTGGTCGAAGAACCTGTGTCATTATAAGTACATATAAGGGCAAATGTTGTAGAGAAGTATTTGTTAGCATCTTTGAATGAAGATCCTAAACCAGGACATATAATAGCTAATCTTGCAAATGCCTATTATATGAATGGTGATCATACAAGTTCCAGCAAGTGCTTGGAGAAGATGCTCAGGGCTCATTGCTACATTCATTTCTTGCTTTTTTCACTGAGGTTGTCCATTTAGTGTCTTATTCTTCATGGAAAATTTTATTTTTTTTACTACCATATTTTTTTATATTTGGTTTCTGGAAAACAGTGATCCATAACTTCTCTCTGTCTTAACTCAATTCATAATGGCAATATGGCATAGTCATTACTTTGCTGCTTATTGTATTAGAAGGACTGAACACTCATGCTACTTTTTTTCCAATATGACTGTTGAAAAGAAAAAGAAAAAAAATGAAATTGACTCCAGCTTTTTGTTTTGCTATTGCATCTTCCTCAGGCAACAAAATTAGAGCTCGTTGGATGTCTACACGATATGCCGTTGCAATACACCGAGCCAAGGATGAAGAATGGTATCAGGATCCCACTGAACAACTATCCTGGCAGGAAGTCAAATGGCTTCAGTTATAAGAGATGGAGACTCTATTTCCGTTCAACTTCACATACCATGGCCAGGCTTTGCCATGGTCCACAAAGCCCAACATGAGATTTCAGCAACATTTGATGGTAATAATCACAAAAGAGCTGTTAAGATGTCAATACAACAATAATAACCTTAAACTACATTCATGCTTATATGTGAACCTCACATTTCAATTCAGCTATTTACATATCCATTTGAACTTTTAACTGACTTTCATACTGATCATTATTTTTGATATCCAGCAGCAGCTGCTCAAATAAGTTTCCAAACGAGCTGTTTCCTGCCGCCGAGGATGCAAGTTAATATGCAGTAGTAAGTTTGGCCAACCGCTTTTCACAGAAACACATATCGTCTTATGCAAAGGCCAAATCTAACCATTTTTACCTAGAGTTGGTTAGGTTCTCCTAATTGCAAAATTGTAAATACACATCTGGTCAACATACCAGATTTTGGAATCTATAAAAGAACTCTTTAGCTATATAACGCATCAATGTTTGCAACCGCTGTCTTAAAATGCCTCAACAATATACCCGCAGCATCGCGCGGGCATCATTGCTAGTATTTCCTAAATCTCATATTATAATACGTAGTGCGAGAACGTCTTAGATAATTACAGGAGCACTTCCAATTCATAGTTTATATGAGCTTAATTCAGAAGTAGAAGAAAAAGAAAAACTTATAGTTAACCAACATTATTCATTAAACAAACTTTCAAAGTTGGCTACGATAACCTATGATTCTTGGAAACTCCCTAGGTCTGCATCCAGCCGTGCCGAGGCTATAGTCTGAAAGTAAGTACCATCTCGTCATGACGGAGCCACGGACGGTTAACCAAATTAGTTGTTTTCTCAAAGTTTATTATGTTACGTGTTTGGTTTGGGGATTGACTCTGGAAGCAAGAGGTGGTGGGGATTTTAAGCTCGGTATTTCTTCAGGCATTCTACTTAATTACTTACTACCGATTCAGTAGAGATTGTTGAGAATATACATCCCACATGGAAAAAATGGGACCTTGCTTGTGAGTTTATAAGGGTTTAGGCCACTCCATCCATTGCCAATTGGTTTTGGATGTGAACCCCATATTACTTTGTCATGGTGTCAGAGCTAGGTTACCCACGTGTGCATGCCTCACAGCCACACGGGCTCTATGTCACCCAAAGTTGTCCACGTGTATGGCTTGAAAATTTGCCACACGTGCAGGGGCGTGTTGAGAATATACATCTCACATGGGAAAAATGGGACCCTGTCTGTGGGTTTATAAGGGTTTGAACCACATAAGTGGGCTGCTTGTCAAGTATTTGATCCAATATATTGGTTTGAGGTAATGGTTGATCTACCAATGGGAAATAATAAAAATGAGAGCAAAGTAAAGGGATATGTGAGACAGATATGGATACAACCTAGAAAATTTTGTATAATGCGATGCTGTATGAATTTTGTCAAGATTTTTTTATTATTTTTATTTATTTTTAGGGTTTAGGGTTTAGGTTGATATAGGCCTTGTCTCCTCTAGCACATCATGGATTACATGAAAACTCAAAGCTGGAAAAAATTATATGAGCTTAATTTTATAAGTAGAAGAAAAACAAAAACTTGTTGTTAACCAATATAATTCATTAAACGAGTTTGGGTCGAGTTCGTCCAAGTGAAGAAATTATGATTTATATGTAGAAGTGAGGGTTCAAAATGCAAATATACACTCACAATAAAAAAGATAGTTCGAAATTCATTCAATCCTAAATTTATTTGTTTTGGCCCCAGTTTGGTAGTCAGTAACAAAATGCAAAATCCGAACAAACACCCTAGTAACATGTTTTTAATTTTTAATTTTTTTTTAACACTTTGGGGAGGGAGTGATTCGAAAGTTGGGACCATCCACCATAGAAAGCAAATTAAATACCTTTAGACTTCATCCATCATTGTCGAGAGAAATACATTTTGGCCAACTTAATTTCTCTTTGAAAAAAATTAATAGCTGTTAGATGATTATAAGAACATTTTATGTTAGATTTTTTTTTTTTTTAACTAAAGTGTCTCAAGGACATATCATTAATAATAAAAGGTAAGCCCAGAATGACCATTACATATCATTCTGCTACTATCAGCAAATAGACAAGAAGTTGTGATGAAGAAACATCACGTTGATACATAGACTAGGACCATTCATCGTACAACTCATGGCTCACTTATTAAAGTAAGCCTATTCTAACTATGAAGTAACATAGTAAATAGGCATTGATACAAAACAGGAAATTAAATCTTTTGCTTGCCCTTAGCGCTAGGCCGAGGAGGCTTTCCAGAATATAGAGCAGACTCAAAACTAGGGCTGGGATCGGTTTTGTTTTTGGATTTTTTTGCCGGAACCGGAATCGGAACCGACAATGTTTTTCCGGTTCGGTGTTGTTACTTTTTTTCGCCGGAACCGACTTGGAACCGGAACCGTTTAGTTCGGTTCGGTTACGGTTTCTAACCGATTCCTATACACAGAGCAAAAGTGCAAAACAGCAGCAAAGCTATCCCGTTTCCCACCTTCCCAGCCATTATCATGTTCTGCAATTTTCTCAGTTTCTCCATCAAAGAACACAGCAAATCTAAAAACACAGCAAACCTAAAAATTGAAAGCAAGCTGCACACTTTAAAGCCACCACCAAGTCTGCAAATAGTCAAACTGTTGGGAACAAAACAAAACACAAGGCTATGAATAAGAACACAACAAACTGGATTGAATGACTTAGTTTTATTCATGATCGTCCTGGCTTAAATAGCCATTCAATACAACAAACCCTAACAACCTTAACGTAAATGCAGCCCACGTTAAAGCCACGTGGTAACAGAAACTTGAAAAATTCAAACTACAACTAGATAATGATAACCCTAACAAACTAGGGTTTTATTTAACAAGAAACCCTAAAAACATGCAGCAACTAGCTCCTTCAATCCCTCCCTTAAACTAAATGCTGTGAAGCAATTAGTTTATATCAGAGATCTCACATACTCCCATCAACTTTCGAAGCTTCTGAAAGACATCAAGCTTCAATGGTTTGGTCATGGAATCCGCCACTTGATCCTGACTTCCACAATGAATCAATTCAATTGTACCATCCTTAGTAAGATTTCTCAAGAAATGATACCTGACATCTATATGCTTGCTACGACCATGCATGACTGGGTTCTTAGACAGCTTAATAGTTGAAGTGTTGTCACACCTCACAGAGATACAACCACCATCAGAATGTCCCAGTTCCTTCAAAATCCTCTTCATCCATATTGCTTGACATACACAGACCGTAGCTGCAACAAACTCAGCCTCAGTTGTTGACAAAGTCACAATAGGTTGCTTTTTCGAACACCATGAAACAGCACCCGAACTCATTAAGAACACGTACCCAGACGTACTCTTTCTGTCTTCTAGATCTCCAGCATAATCACTATCCGAGAATGCCAACAACTCATCATCTCCTCCCTTCTTATAACGAATTCCATAATTTACAGTGCCTTTTAAGTACCGAAGTGCTCTCTTAGCTGCTTGTAGATGAAGTTCAGTTGGTTTCGCCATATATCTGCTTATGAGACAAGTAACAAACATCATATCAGGTCTTGTGGCCGTGAGATACATTAAACTTCCCACCAATTGCTTGTAATATGTCTCATCAACAGTAACTCCATCTTCATCTTTGCTCATCTTGAACCCCGGAACTATTGGACTATTCACTGAATTGCTCTCCAACATCCCAAATCTCTGCAATACCTCCAGTGCATATTTTCTTTGGCATATAAAGATACCACCAGGCTCTTGTAATACTTCAATGCCAAGAAAAAACCTCATTCTTCCCAAGTCTGACATGTCAAATTCTCTTATCATAGAACTTTTAAATTCAGACATCATAGCATCATCATCACCAGTAAAGATCAAATCATCCACGTAAACACTTACAATGATAATTTTTCCTTCTCTGCTCCTCTTCGTGAATAAGGTCTGCTCACTATCACATTTCTGAAACCCTTCACTAATGAAATGTGCTTCGATTCGACTGAACCAAGCTCGTGGAGCTTGTTTTAGTCCATACAAAGCTTTGTGAAGTTTGTAGACCAAATGCTCACTGCCCTGCTTCTCATATCCCTTCGGCTGCTCCACATAGACATCCTCACTCAGCTCACCATGTAGGAAAGCTGACTTAACATCCAACTGAAAAATCCTCCAACCCTTCTGTGCTGCTAGGGCAATGATCATCCTCACAGTATCCATCCTCGCCACTGGTGCAAAAACTTCCTTGTAGTCTACTCCATGTTTTTGAGAATACCCCTTCGCAACCAAGCGCGCCTTATGCTTATCAATCTCTCCATGCTCATTGTACTTGGTTTTATAAACCCATTTTACCCCTATCCTTTTTGCTCCAGCCGGCAACTCAGTGAGTGTCCATGTCTTGTTCTTCTCAATGGACTTAATTTCACAATCCATGGCCAATCTCCAGTTTGCATCCTTCACAGCCTCCTCATAAAGTAATGGATCATCTTTTGACACCACAAAAGCCATATTTGCTTCATCTTCTTCCTCGGATAGGTCCTCCCCACTAACATAATCACGCATCCAAACAGGAGGTAGCCTCTCTCTCTCCTCATCCTCAACACCTCTCTCAACACTAGTCTCTCCTACTTCTTCAATGGCATTGCCCTCACTCTCATTTTCATTTACTCCCTCATCTTCACCTACTTCACTATCATCACCCCATTCTAAATCTATTAAAATCTGCTCTTCATAACTAACATCCCAGTCCCATTCTCTCTCTTCTTCGAAAACTACATCTTTACTTACGACAACCCTTTTAGCAATAGGATCATACAGTCGATAGCCTTTAGACTCCTCACTAACACCCAACAACACACAAGGAAAGCTTTTGTTATCAAGTTTAGTCCTCCTTACCTCTGGAACGTGGACGTGTGCTATGCATCCAAAAACTCGGAAATGTGCTATTGAAGGCTTCACCCCACTCCAAGCCTCCTCTAGAGTAATATCCTTGACAGCCAATGTAGGACACCTATTCAGAACATATATACTCCAGTTCACAGCTTCCGGCCAAAAAGTCTTGGGAATCTTTTTGTCAGAGAGCATTGAACGAACCATATTCATCACAGTTCTATTCTTCCTTTCGGCCACCCCGTTCTGTTGTGGAGTATAAGCAGTGGTTAACTGTCTCTTAATGCCACTTCTTCTGCAAAAATCATTGAACTCACTTTAAGTGAATTCTCCTCCCCTGTCCGTGCGTAAACACTTCACAAACAACCCTGTTTCTTTCTCCACCATTCTCTTAAAGCATTTAAAAGAATTCAAGGCCTCTGACTTCTCTACTAAGAAATACACCCATGATTTTCTACTATAATCATCAATGAAACACAAAGAGTACCTCTTCTTGCTATTGGATGCAGGAGTGATCGGACCACAAATGTCCGCATGAATAAGCTCTAGCTGCTTGCTTGCTCTCCAAGTACTCTTTTTTGGAATGGAATCACGGTGTTGTTTCCCAATGATGCAGTCAGTGCATGTTACATTTGAAGCAGAAAGTTGAGGAAGTCCACGTACCATTTTCTTGTATTGCAAGGTTCTCAAACCCTTGTAGCTTAAATGTCCATATCTCCGATGCCAAAGATGAGAGAGACTTTGAGAGCTTGTGTGAAAACACTTGGCTTGTTGTGCTTGAGGGGATGCTTGAGACTGAGCAAACAGTATAAACATCCTATTTGCACTCATGCTAGTTTGAATGATCAATCCTTTGTCCTCATGAAAGATCTTGCACAACCCTCCCTTGATCAGAATAGTCAATCCTCTTTCTTGTAGCTGCCCTATGCTCAAGAGATTATTTTTTAACTCTGGAACATAGAACACTTCAGTAACAACATGATTAACTCCATATAGCAGTAACTTCACACTTCGTTTTCCCATCACATTCATCCTGGTGTTATTCCCCAATTTCACCTGATGCCGAAAACTTTCATCTAACTCATTGAACATAGCTCTATCACCACACATATGATTAGAGCACCCCGAGTCAAGAAACCAAGCATCTTCTCGCTTGGCCTCACACAAATCCACATAGGACATCAAAAGCATTTCATCTTCCTCATTAAGCTCTGTGTAATTTACCTCTTTATTCCAATTTGGACATTCATATTGATAATGTCCAAGTTTGTGACAGCTATAGCACTCCACAGTTGCCTTATTGAAGCCTGCTCGACCTCTCCCTCTTCCTCTTCCTCTGAAAGAACCACGACCACGACCTCTGCCTCCTTCATGTGTCACCTTCAGAGCCTACTCTTCACCCTTATGCCGCACAAGTTTCTGTTCATGTACTATTAACGAGCTTTGTAGCTCATCAATAGAGAGAGAGTCGATATCCTTTGACTCCTCAATAGAACAGACAACATAGTTAAATTTCTCAGCTAACGAGCGTAGAATCTTCTCCACCACCTTGACATTCTGCATATCCTCCCCATAAACTCGCATCTTATTAGCCACTGTCATAACCCTAGAGAAGTAGTCTGTCACAGTTTCACCAGATCGCATCTCTAGGGTTTCAAACTCTCGTCGGAGAGCCTGAAGGTGAGACCTTTTGACTCTAGCATTCCCTTCGAATTTTTTCTTCATAGCATCCCAGATCTGTTTGGCAGTATCCTTCTGTAAGATGGTGTCAAGGATCGTGCGGTCGATGGCCTGGAAGAGGTAGTTCTTCACTTTCAGGTCCTTCAGCTTCAGCTCTTCAATCCTTCGTCGCTGCGCTTCTGACATTTGTCCTCCAGCTTCTGGTTCAACAATTTCTGTCTCTACAAGGCTCCAATACTCCTTTGATCGTAAGAAGTTCTCCATAAGCATTTTCCAATGATCGTAGTGACCATCGAAACGTGGAATGGATGGCTGCACGAAATTTCCCTCGTTGTTCATCTCTCAGTGTTTGGAAATCACTCAAAGCTGCGGCTTTACTTTCTCAGACCCAGTGGGGGCTCTGATACCAGATTGTTGGGAACAAAACAAAACACAAGGCTATGAATAAGAACACAACAAACTGGATTGAATGACTTAGTTTTATTCATGATCGTCCTGGCTTAAATAGCCATTCAATACAACAAACCCTAACAACCTTAACGTAAATGCAGCCCACGTTAAAGCCACGTGGTAACAGAAACTTGAAAAATTCAAACTACAACTAGATAATGATAACCCTAACAAACTAGGGTTTTATTTAACAAGAAACCGTAAAAACATGCAGCAACTAGCTCCTTCACAAACACCAAGCCACACAGCAAATTCAAACATGAATGCAAACACTCCCAAACTCGATGTGGAAGGATTGTGAGACTGAACTTCTGCTTCTTCTTCTTCTTCTCATTCCCAGGAGATTCGCTACTTGAATGCGAAGAAATTGGGAATTGGGGACTGGAATTCGAAGCCATGTCCTTCGAATTGGAAATTGGGGAAGTGAGTGAGTTTCGGCTGAAGACTTGAAGTGAATCGGCGTTGAAGACTTGGAGTGATGAAGATGGATTTGGGGAAGAACTGAAGACTTGAATTTGGGGAAGAAGAAGAACTGAAGGTGTGTTTCGGGGGCTAGGTGTGTTTGATCGAAAATGACTAAATGCTAGGTAGGTCTGCAGTTCTGCACATGCTTCAGTATAATGGGTCCACATATATATATAATTATATACAAAAGCTAATGGACTCACATGCTTTGCCAGCTTTGGTAGTTCGGTATAATGGGTCCACATATATATATATATATATAATATAAGCTATTGGACTCACATGCTTTAGTATAATATATATATATATTATATAACGTATACTCGGTTCTTGCCGTTTTTGAGTGTTGCAGAAAAGAAGAACCGGAACCGAACTGCTATAAGGGGGAAACGGTTCGGTGCAGACGAAAATGACTTCTTTCAAAACTACAAACCGAACCGAACCGCCTGTTTCGGCTCGGTCCGGACCGGTTCCATCGGTTTTCGGTTTGAAAATCCCAGCCCTACTCAAAACTTCTTCAGGAGGTACTTCTTGGACTTGGATGGATTCTTATTCTCTGATCCCAAAGGACGACCTCTCTTCTTTTTTGTAGCCACCGATGCACTTTCCTCACCAACTTTGGGCTCTTTTGGCATCATCACCTCCATGGGAACAAGCATACCTCTTGGAGTTTCAACTAAGCCAAGAGATTTAGCTGTAAACTTAGTTGGAAACTCCGAAACTTTTACCTCCTTTGCCATTGTTTCTTCTGCCAAAACATCCGTATTCAAATTCAACAGAAACCTCGGTTTCTTTGGAGAGGAGTATGGGGATGCCGGTCTACTTCTCTTCAACTCCTTTGGAGCTTTATCAAACGGGATCAGAGCAAGAGCGACATCACCACTAGTCTAGCTGCTTTCAGTTCCCAGATTTTTGATAACCACCTGTTTCCGTGGCTTGTTGCCCTCAACAGACCCAAATAGGTTACGTGCTATAAAAGTAGAATCGGCGTTTGAATGCTTTTGAATTTGAAAGTTCCATTCTCAAACCTGTTTGCTTAAAAGCCCATGAATGGTTTTGGAAGCTGCAGCCATTGTGCATCAGCTTCGTCCACACTCTTATTTGGTGACACCGCTTGACAAACCCCCTGTACATGGTAGATTACGTTGCATTTCCTACATTTGTCTATCAGATTCTCATAATAGCACAAAATCTCTTCAAAAACACCAGCAGCTAGCTAGCTTTAGGGTTTTCTTAGGGAAGAAAGGCTTTGAGATTTCATGGCTAACATGGACTCGAATCTTACAGGTGGAATCCAGCAGTTTCTTATGTCCTGATATCAATGTCCTGATATGTACCAGCAATAGATGCCACATTCCTGATCATCTTCTCATCTTTTAAGGTCGGCGGGATGTTGCTTATGCGAACCCATAAAAATAGGGTTTCCATCTGTACAGATTGAGGCGCGACAAGGCCATCATAGGCCTGGAGCACCACCGGTGACCGGTTGAAATACCACGGACCCCCTTTGAGGACCTTATTTTGGTCTCGGCGCAAGTCAAATGTGAAGACAAAGCGATCTAGGTTCCGGTATTACACCTTAAAGCCGCCGTGGAGTACCCATATACACCAAAAATGGCGTTGTAGTTCAGGGGCATTGACTCTCTTTGTTGTCAGATGACGAGCCAGCAAGAAAGCTTGAGTTCCACGTTGAGTTCTCATTCCATCCATGTGAGAGAAGCAGCAAAGGTAGCAGTGACCTCATCTATGGAAGCCATTAAGTGGTGCAAAAGGTCGACAGCGGCGTTTGGGTTTGGTTTTTGAGAGCAGCATGAGAGCGGCGTTAGGGTTTTATTTCGTTTTTGAGTTTAAATTTATGTTAGATTATTATAAGAACATCTTAAATTGAAAAATGATGAATATATCATGTTTCAGTAAAACACAGATGTACAAATCTCTAAAATTGTTCGATAATTTGCAACACTAGGAAAATACAAGATTGTATTGTCATAAACTCATAATTTACAAATCTGAAATTAATTTCTCATTATTGGACCAAAGTTGAAAGGCTAACAAACAACAGACCAATTTGTCCCTAATTAGTTAGACTAATTCCCCTTCATTTCTGTCACGCCCCGGATTTTGAATAACAAATCCAAATCCGAAACATGAATTAATACAACTCACATAAATACAACCTGAATTTTTTCTCAAAACAACCACACCTCACATCGCTCGATATTACATAAACCAAATCTCAAATTTGTTTATTACAGCACACTCTCACCAAATTATATTGTAAGGCTCAAATGAGCATAACTCACCTCACAATTACAATTGCTGTAAAACTAAAACAAATTCTCTAACCCGCACGATCACCGTCCTGATTCTCCTGACCTGCAGGATTACCCGCTACACCGTTTGAATAGTGTACCGGGATTGCAACAATACAAACCCGGTAAGCTTTTTGCAAAGCTCGTATGAGTAAATGAAAGGATTGCACGATTTAAAGTAACACAATCAACTCAAGCACATTTTAATTTTGTTTTGCATAAGAATTGAAGTGTACAACATCACTTCAAGCATCAATCAACTCACATCTCATCATGACTACTCAATAATAAACAACTTCTTACTCAATATATACTCACAGGCTTATGATTTATTTATATAAATCATCCCATGCAGTATATTATACTTACAGGCTTATGATTAATTATATTAATCACCCCATTCAGTATATCATACTTACAGGCTTATGATTAATTATATTAATCACCCCATTCAGTATGTCATGTCATACCCAAGGGCATATGATAACTCGTTTATCCCCCAAGCAGTATGACGGCAGACAGACTAGAGCTCTAACTGTATCGTAAAGTGTCACCTGGGCCAAGGTTCACCTTACGAATGACTGCTTTTCTCAATTCACTCGACTCCTCATTTAATTCATCTCAACGACTCAACTATCGCACTTTACTCAATTACCCATTATCATAGACAACACAACATCTAAGATAATTCACATATTCCAAAGGGTAATGCTCAAAATATAACTCAGTAAATTACACCATCCAATATATATTCCACGTAAATATATATATACGTAGTCACCCACACAAGAGTGACCACTAATACCAACTATAGTTCACATGCAATAAAATCTAGAAATTCATTTTTATAGTTTAAATACATTTTACTTACCTATGGACCGTAGTCAATCAAGTCCATATAATTTAAAACAATTATTTATTTTCATAAAACAATTTCCACAATTTCCCAATTAAATAAAATCACCGAATTTCGGTTCGTGAATGAACCATGTGCGATTTACTCACCTCGATATTCCCGCTGCGTCTTCAATTCAACACAATACACACCGAAACCGCTCACCCAAGGAAGACCGTCAATCACCTAGTCAAACATGACCTTAACTTAGCCAACAACTCAAAAACATACTCAAACGACAATCCAACGGTCGGATCGAAATTAAATGATGATCCAACGGTCGGATCCTCACGGATCGCCTTTAGGATCAACCTCCAAAAATCATCACGAAGATCCAACGGTCGGATCTTCCTGAATCGTCCTTACTAACATCTTCACCAATTTATACAAAAATCTGACGGACGGATTCTCACGAATCGCCTCCCTAATCACTGTTTCTCAATTATATGAAGATCCAACGGTCGGATCTTCGCCCGTGACCACACAAAGTCATCGGGACAGTCATACGATCAACATATTGAATCTACCATTCCATCAGACGGTCTGATCTTCACAGATCACAAATCGAACGATCGAAATCGATCGAAACTTAAAAATTCATAACTTAATCATACGATATCCAAAAATTATGAATTATATATGCAAACGATCATATCGACACGTAGAACACAAAAATGGACAGAAACTGTCCTTGGGGTGGCCGGAGGTCGCCGGAAACCACCATCACAGTGGCGGCACCGCCACCCATCCAAAGTCAAAATTAGACAAAACTCCCAACACGAAAGTTCTTCATCTTAACTCGAATTGAAACTTTCATAACTACACCAAAGTCAGATTATAAGCCAAAAAGTAGAATTTTACCTTATAAGGTTTGAAACCCGAAGAACCCTAGTTTTGAATTCGTTCCAATTCGATCTCCACAGATGAAATCGATGCAATCCACCTTAGGGGAAATGATCTACATCCTCAGAAGTGCAGAATCCTCTCAAGAATCACGGCAAAAGGTGGCCGGAGGAGGGAGAACGACGGTGGGGAAAGGAGGTGATTTCCAGCTCGACTGCACCGTGTTCTTCGACTTGTAGCGGCTACCACGTTGGTTATTTCCCCTCGATGTCTTCTACAAAGTTGTAATATAGCTCAGGCCCAGCAAAATCCCTTTTGGAATCAACTCGATTCGAGGTTGGATGAGAGAGATATCGGCCGGTGAAGGAAGAGCAGCATCGGGCGAATTCCAGCTCGAGCTGTGCAGCTTCTCGGCCTCCTAGCACCTTCCATGGTTCTTTTCTCACTTTGATGTCTTCTAGGAAGTTTTAACTGACTTCAAGGCGAATGAAAATACTTTTGGAATCAAGTCGATCGGAGGTCTGTGGAGGGAGATATGGCCGGTGGAAGAGAGAGGAACAAATCTGGGCTCGGGAGAGAATTGGGGAGAAAATATAGGTTTCTGAAATTTCTGTCCTCCAATGCAATTTCCGGAACTTTTTTTTTTGTATTTATAGAATTTTCCCGATTTTCAATCGCTTATAACTTTCTCATACAAACTCCGATTTTCGCATTCCATATGTCCACGAACTCGTATCGACGCGCTCTACAACTTTCATGAATGAAGTTTTCCCAAATTCCCAATGTATAAAAAGTCACTTTTTGAGACCTCCTAAATAACGTTCGTTTTCGAAAATTAATCGTTCGAACTAATTCCATAACTTCTCCAAGCCTCGTACTCGCTCCCACTATCGTGAAATCATTTCTAAAAATCCACGGAAATTAATTTGGATTTTTCGGGGTATTACAATTTCTAACCCCATGTAGACAAATAATATTAACTCACTCGGACCATAGTACACATGATGGTTTGAGACTATACAATAATTTTTCTAATAGGACTAATTCCAAGTGCGAAATTACATCTAAGTAACAAAATTTTTTACACAAATTGAAGCCAATTTCAAAAAAAATGTGTGTAAGTGACATGAATTAAAAGGAAAATATCTCCTATTTAAGGGATGTGTTCCTTTTGTTTTAATTAACTAAGTTGAAGGATCTAGCATTTAATTTCCAAATTTACTTCATTGTTGAAACTAATGCCTTTCTTCAACCTTCTTAGTTACAATACAACTGCCATATCTTTTTATTTAAATGCACAATCTCATGTTCCATTACACACTGGATAGAGGAAAATTATAGGATTTAATAACCTTTTTTGGGCATATGCATCTTAGTACGTAGTAATCATTAGATCTCATGTCTCTCAAGCTAGAGTAATTAACAGTTCCAACCAAAATTTCATTGATGAACACAAAGCTCGAGCGAAGATCGATTTGTTGAGAGAATATACATCCCACATGGGAAAAATGGGATCTTGCTAGTGGGTTTATAAAGGTTTGGTCACTCCATCCATTGCCAATTGGTTTTAGATGTGAATCCCAGACGACTTTATCATGGTATCAGAGCCAGGTTATCCCACATGTGCATGCCTCACGGCCATACGGGCTCCAAATCACCCAAAGTTGTCCATGTGTATGGCTTGAAAATTCACCACACGTGTGGGGGCGTGTTGAGAATATATACATCCCACATAGGAAAAATGGGACCTTGCCTTTGAGTTTATAAGGGTTTGGGCTACTCCATCCATTACCAATTGGTTTTGGATGTGAACCCCAGACTATTTTATCATGGTAAGGGTTTGGGCCACTCCATCCATTGCCAATTGGTTTTGGATGTGAACTCCAGATTACTTTATCATGGTATCAGAGCCAGTTTACCCACGTGTGCATGCCTCTTGGCCACACGGGCTCCACGTCACCCAAAGTTGTCCACGTGTATTTTGACATGAAATTCGCCACACTTGCGGGGGCGTGTTGAGAATATATACATCCCACATGGGAAAAATGGGACCTTGCCTATGAGTTTATAAGGGTTTGGGTCACTTCATCCATCACCAATTGATTTTGGATGTGAACCCCAGATTTAGAGTTTAGGTCCCATTTTTCCCATGTGGGATGTATATTCTCAACATGCCTCCGCAAGTGTGGCGAATTTTCAAGCCATACACGTGGACAACTTTCGGTGACGTGAGCCTGTGTGGCCGTAAGGTATGCACACGTGGGATAACATGCTCTGATACCATGATAAAGTAATTTGGGGTTCACATCCAAAACCAATTGACAATGGATGGAGTGACCCAAACCGTTATAAACCCATAGGTAAGTTCCTATTTTTCCCATGTGGGATGTATATATTCTCAATGCGGTGTTGGTCCAATCACATGGGAACAACATAGTAACAGCCTATACGCACAACAGTATGCCAATTTGAAAATTGAGACATGCGAAATGGAGCATTCTAAAGAACCGTATGGCGAAAACTTGGCTGAAGGCTATGATGAAATGATAGGTGCGCAAGCAGTGAAGCTTTGGGTGACCGAGAAGCCTAACTATGATTACGCCAATAACAAATGTATTAGCTAGGGATGAATGTTTGCATTATACTCAAGTGGTTTGGCGCAATTCGGTTCCTGTTGGTTGTGCTAGGGCCATGTGTAAAAATGGGTGAATGTTTATTATTTGTAACCATGATCCTCCTGGAAACTATATTGGAGAGCAACCCGGCCTACTAGAATATATGTTACTTATGTAATGGGAAACATCTAATAATAATAAAGTATATAGAAAGGTCTATCTAAAACCATATTTGATTTATATATTATGTGTCTCGAGTCTTTAATATTTTTCCTTTTTTTTAGTAAAAAAAGAAAACTTTATTGATAAAAAGAAGAAAAAAAATTAGATGCTCATATGCTCGTTGTGTTTTATGAATTAAGCATTCTTTTTTTTTGAGTCAAGCCTCAGAGGCGAAATAATATATTTATTACAAGCCAGAATATGCCGTTACATACTCTTCCACTGTCATTTAAGGACATAGGCAGACAAGAAGATAGTGGTAGTACCCACAGTGGTACATAGAAATAGACCTACTCATTGTACAATCAAATATGCATAGATAGCGGGAATCCTCCATTGGTACTACGCTAAAGGTGCTAGAGATCTAGGTTCCTAATACAAGAAAAATTATTGTAATTAGACAAAAAAAGCTAAAAACATAAGGTTGGGCCAAGGGCATAACCCCAGCCCAACAATTCGTGGCCCAATAGGGTAGTCACCAAGGAAATTGTTCCAGGCCCATCATCTTGGTTCGGGCTAGACAACTGTCTCCCCCCATCACCCCAGTTATACAACACCGTTCGGCTGAGATCCGTCCCACCCACGTCGCCACGATTCGCACCTCCACGCCATCTTATCTCTGCAATCCAAACCAAGACCTGTATTACCACGTCGCCCAAGCCACGCCGCCCAAGCCACGCCGCCATGACCTGCATCATCACGGAAAAACCCATCACTGATCCATGGCCTCGCAAACCACACTGCCATCGATCGAGATCCATGACACTCGCGATGCAATAAACCCATCCCATCAGTGGGGATCGATTACTGGCCCATACAACACGACCATCACCGTCGCCACCATCCCAGCCGAACCATCTGAAAAAAGCTCGAGAAAATCCCTCTGACGGAGTCCCATGGGCAGTAGATCTCCCGTCCGGCAGCAAACTCCATGAGGGCGATGAAGCCGAAGGCCAGCCCCGACATCCGGGCGCCGCCGGCCAAGAACAAATTTGTAACCGAAGTAGGCCTTAGGGTTTCCCTAGGTGAGAGAGAAATTAAACTCGTGAGAATTAATACAGATATTTATTTATTTATTTATTTTTTGTTACAACGAGGCCCAAAAGGGCCTAAAGCAAAAAGAAACACTAGCCATGGAGGCTAACTTTCGATCTTCTGCTCCTCATTAAGCCACAAATATCATCCATAAAAGCACTTGAAGCTTGAGGGGGGGGGGAGTATTGAAAATAACAATCCCAGGATCATGAGAGAGGCTGCTCTTAGCCATGGCATCCGCTGTCATATTGCTTTCTCTAAAAATATGCTTAATCTTCACATCTTCAAAACCATTGAGTAGAGACTTGCAGCTGTTCAAAATGCTTCCAAGAGGATGGGAACTATCACAGCCTTCAACAATGAGTTTGATGAGAATGGTAGAGTCAGATTCAATTTCAATCCTATTAACATGTAAATCAGTAGCAAGTTTCAAGCTAGAAAGCAAGCCTCAGCAGTAAGGACCTGTCCTTTACCAACATTAATCATAAAACCTGAAAGCCAATCACCATTATGGTCTTGTAATACTCCACCAACACCAATTTGTCCTGATTGACCAGCTCTTGTGCCATCCACATTAAGTTTCACATAACCATCATCAGGCATGGTCCAAGAAAACATATTGAAACAATATTGATCCACCAAGTTAGGTTTAGCTTGAGCATGAGACCATTCAATCGTAGCATTCAAAATGATGTGAGAAGTATTATAGGGTCTATGAAAACCAACCTCAAAAATATCCTTATTTCGCCATTTCCACATATACCAACAAATGAAGACAAAGATACTACACCACTGAATATTATTAGAGTAAATTACTTTACGGTGGAGATTTGCAGCAAGCCATCCAATCCAATCAAGGTTGAAAGTGTGTTTCACAGCACTAGGCCAATTGAAAGTTCTCCAAACAGCCATGGCTTTTGGACAATCCCTGAAAAGATGAAGAAGCGTCTCGGGCATGAGAGCACAAGTATGACATTTATCATCACCAGAAAAGTTTCGTTTAATCCTTTGGACATTTGTGAGAATTTTCCCATGAATAACAGACCATAGAAAAGTTTTTAGTTTGGGGGAGATATTAAGATACCAAATGAAATTCCACTTGAAAATATTGGACTCAGACATATCAAAAAGGTTATTGTAGGCCGATCTAACAGTAAAGCGACCATTAAAAGTATATCCCCATATTTGAATATCAGGGCCACATCCCTCAAACCCAGGAGGAATGCTCAAGATTTGTTGAATAAATGTCTCAGGCAAACAAATTTGTAATTTATCAATGTCCCATCCATTGTTGTTCCAAAAGATACGAACAGTATCATCAATGTTAGCCGAATAACCCGGCAAAGCAACATCAATGAGAGGAAACGTACCCAACCAATGATCAATCCAAAACTTTGCAGTCATGCCGTCCCCAATTCTCCATATAAGACCTTGCCTTAGAAGAGAGGCTCCATGAGCAATGCTCCTCCACGTGCTTAAGCTCCCAGAAGGAGGACAATAGTCAATACAAGTAATATATATTGACATTGGCTAGGTATTTATACTTATAAATGGAGCTCTAGAGACCATTGTCACCTTGAAAAATTCTCCAACTAGCCTTAGCTAACATGGCCTGGTTCATGTCTTCAATTTTTTTAATGCCAAGTCCACCCAGACATTTAGGTAGGCAAACAACATCCCAATTTACAAGATGAACTCTCTTTCTGTTTTCAATATCACCCCATAAAAAATCTCTGTTTAATTTATCAATGCTATGGCAAAGCTGCAGGGGAGTTTGGTTGTTTGCATTGCATAAATAGGTATAGAGGAACAGACAAAATTAATTAAGGTTAATCTACCTACCATGCTAAGAACATTGCTCTTCCAGCTAGCTAAGCGCCCTTGAACTTTATCAAATATACTTGCGTAGGTGTGCTTGTTGACCCTGCAGTGAACAAGAGGCATACCAAGAAATTTTCCAAGATCATTTGTTAATGGAAAGCTACAAATAGAGCTGATACTATTAGCCAAATCACGGTCAATGTTGGAGAACAGTAAATGAGGGATTTCTCAAAGCTGACAGTTTGACAAGATAAAGAGCAAAATAAGTCCAAGCATCTCTTTAGAGTAGTAGCCTGCAGAGTAGAAGCTTCAGCAAAAAGAAGTAAATCATCAGCAAAAAATAAATGAGAGATCTTAGGGCCAGATTGAGAAGCTCTAACAGGCTTCCACATATTCACATCAATGGCAGAATAAATAAGATGGGACAGCTTTTCCATACACAAGATAAACATATAAGGGGATAACGGGTCACCCTGCCTGATTCCTCTCGAAGCACAGAAAGTCCGAGACAATTCACCATTAAAATTAACCTGAAAGCTTGTAGAATTTACACAATGCATGATCAACTTAACAATGGACTGGGGTAATCGGGACTCATAGAGGACCTTAAAAGACCATTTGAGCCTATCATAAGCCTTCGACAAGTCAATTTTCCAAGCAAAAAAGCCCTTCACACCTTTTGAACCTTTAAACTTATGAAGAACTTCTTGAGCAATCATTACATTATCAGAAATATGTCTGTTAGGGACATAACTAACTTGATTAGGAGAGATCAGAGATTGCATAAGGGGTCTTATCCTGGCAACCAAAACTTTCGAAATAATCTTGTAGACAGTGGTGCATAAGCTAATAGGCCGAAATTGAATCATATTCTCAGGGCTCACCATTTTAGGCACAAGTGTACGTTATGAGTGTGTGGTTCAGGCCACTAGGGATGATTCCAGTATGAAAAGCAGTATGCACAATATCAAAAATTTCAGACTTATAAAGGTACCAATGCTTTTGAAAGAAAACTGCGGGGAAACCATCATGGCCAGGGGATTTCAAACCTCCAATAGAAAATAAGGCAGATTTAACTTCATCCATGGATATCTCAGCAGCAGTAGAGTTAAGCATCTCAGTTTCAATGCAAGGAAAGAGAAGAGGAATATTAAATCTCGTATCAATAACCTCATTGACAGAAAAAAGCTTCTCAAAAAACTGAACAGCAGTTTCTTTCATCAGAGCAGGATCAGAGGCCCAAGTTACAGTATCATCCATTAATCTCTCAATTTTATTTTTCCTTATTCGAATAATACTGGTCAGGTGGAAGAACCTAGTGTTTCTATCACCATCCTTTAACCACTTGTCCCTATATTTTTGTTTCCAAAATAAAGCTTCTTGGTCGCAAATCGACTTGTACTCGTTTATTAGCTTGGCCTCCAAATCAATGAGAAAAGGATTCACAAATCTATCGCAACACTTTTGAATCCCACCAATTCTCGCCAAAAGCTCTTTCTTTTTTCTAAAGATATTAACAACACATTGGAATTCCAAGTCTTAAGAGCATAAGATAACTGAGAGAGTTTAGAGCAAAACTCACCTGAAGCATCTTTGCAAGTCGAGGACATAAATTCATAGAAGTCTTGATGAGAGAGCCACATCGCCTGGAACTGAAAAGGAGAGTTCCTTGGAGTGTTGCATTGAGTAGAGGTAAGTTGTAGGGCTATTGGACAGTGATCAGATTTCATTATGGGGAGATGCTTAATTATTGCTTCAGGGAAGGCAAGCCTCCAATCACAGGTACAAAAACCTTTGTCAAGTCTTTCTTTAATGGTATCATTAGTCCATGTGTACTTAGAACCAATGTAGCCCAAATCAATAAGAGAGTTCCTGTTAATCCAGTCACATAAGCCTCCAAATCTACCATGAAAAGGGCCGATGTTTTTATCCTCAGCAGAAACAAGTTCATTAAAATCTCCCATAAAAACAACAGGAAGAGAGTAATTTTGAATGACAGAATCAAAAAGTCCCTAAAGTTGATTTCATAAAGTATTAATTGCAAGGCCTAGCATATATCAAAGAAAGAATCCAAGGAGAGTGACCATAAGAGAACTTTTGTAGCAATAAATTGAGAAGATCTATCAATCACGTTAAGTTGAACCTTAGAAGAGTTCCAAAGAACCAAATCCCGCCAGAAAAACCTTCTGCCTCAATAATTTCAAAGTTCGTAAAGGCAGCCTGCAACAAACACTTTTTAGCCCTCATGAAGGGGACCCTAGGTTCACAAATGACAAGAACATCAATAGAAAACATTATTATAAAGTCTAGAATAGCAGACCTAAATTTTTCACTACCTGCACCACAAACATTCCAAAAAATTGTGTTAAACATGATGAAATGTAAGAAAGTAATGGGTAGGAACCCAGTCAGACATTAATGATATCATCCCCATCAATGGGAGGCAGGGTGTTGTCAATGGTCAACATGCTATTAGCAACAAAAGTTTGCTCCACAAAATGTTCAGAAGCATTATCATCACTTATCACCTTCTTATTATTTGGCAAATTCTCCTCAGGTGGACAATGACTGAATATCGCTGAAACACCAGTACCCATAAGATTTGTCTCCATATTTCCAAAAGAAAGCTTTTTGAAAACAGAGGACTGATGTTTAGTAGTTGCAGCATTGGTACCTTTGGTTTTCCTTTGATAATGCACGGCATGTTTAACATCACTGGTGCTTGCAATATTATTCAAAACTTCTTTCATAGGAATTCTAGGAGAAACTTGGACTTCCCAATTTCAGTATTCTCTTTTAGATTGTGATTGCTTTGGCTAGAATCTGCAGCTATGGTCTTGGTTCCAGTAGCCTTATTTATTGTCTTCTTCTTATCTTGAAAGCTCTTCCATAGTTTCACGATGGTAGGATTAGTATCTGCAGTGTGCTCATTATTGGTCACATGTTGAGAAGCAAGATTGACATTCTCATCCTCTTCTTGCAAAACAGCAATTCTAGAACCAGCCCCAGCAAATTTCTTTGCCCCTCCAGTGTCTCCAACCTTCTTCTTGTTCCTGTAACTCATTAACATCCACGGTCCCATATCCTCCTTAATGATACCAGAATCTCAAGAAAAATTCCTTCCCTCAAGATTGGTATCCATTGCCTGTTGAGCAATAGTTACATCATCTCCCATTGAATTATTACCTTCACCATTTTCAGAAACTATAGGAACATGTTGTGGATGAGCATCACTGGTGTCAATGTCAAGAGAAGGACATTTCTCTTTAGACTGGCCAAAACAACCACATTCAAAGCAAATAAGGGAAATTCCCTCATACACCACATCATAGGCAGCAGATTCCACTTCAACATAAGGGTGCAGGGGCTTGTTCAAATCAACTTCAATGCAAACACGAGCAAATTTTCCTCTAGCCTGCCCAAGAGTTAATTGATCAACTTTGACAACTTCTCCAAGGATCTTGCCAATTTTAGCAACAACGTAGTCCTTAAAGTATTTAACAGGTAGACCGAAAATTCTAACCCATAATGCCATTTTTCCAATAGATTCATTCATAGGATCAAAGTCTGGTCTCCATTTTCTAACAACTAATGTTTGCCCAGCCAGAATCCATGGTCCTCCACAAAGAGCATGATTCATGTCATCTTCCAGATTGAATTTGACAATGAAAAAGTCATTGGGGAAATCAATAAGTTGCCAACCCCCTTTCAATTCCCACTTGCGTCTCAGACCTTTCAGCATGAACTCAAAGGTGTTGGTGGAATTTGGTTTACCCATAAGCTTAACAACAACAACATAACGCCATTCATAATCCAATTTATTATGCACTTTTTCAGAGAAAGAAACGTTTGGACCATTTTAACCTTGAGTGTAAGTGCAGTCATCATCAGTCATCTCAAAGTCCTCCATCATTGTGTGTTTGTAGCGATCAACTGGGTTTTTAAGGGTTCTCGCATAGCTCATCAGAGCTTTAATTGAAGGTGTAGGCTGAATACAGGAGTCTAGATCCTCCATTCATAAGGCTTCAAGGTCAGAGAAAACATCTCCACCTTTTTTCACTCGTTTCCTTTTCATAAGCAAAGAACCATCTGCTCCGCCGCTTCCCGGTGGAAAGGCGGAGAACATGAACACCGGATTCGCCACTAGGATCTTCAGACGGCCAGAACTAGTGCCTGAGAAGATGGAGTCAACGAGGCCGATTGGGGTTAAGGTTTGAAAACGGGAAGGATTAAAGAGAAAGCGAGTGAAGTGCGTTCGTCTTGAGAGTATTTTTGAATTGGACTAATTTCAGTTTACCCCCTTGAGGTTAAGGGTCGTCATCATGTTAGTCCCTCTAGTTTCAATTTAATCAGTAACACCCTTGTACTCTCCAAATTCATCAGCCGTGTCCAATTTCTACTATTCCGTCCAATTTGGACCGTTAAGTCTGACTTTTGAGGGCTAAAATTGTCATTTCAAGACAAAAAAAAACTAAAAAAAAAAAATATTTTTTTTTTGCTTTTTTTTTTTTCATTTAAATTTTTTTTATTCCATTTTTTTTTATTTTCTTGTTTGTTTTTTTATAATTTTGTCTTCAACCTATACACCACAAGTTATAATAGGTTTATAAAAACAAAAAAAAAATACTCTTGGTGGTTAAAAAGCCGCTCGCTGGTCTACGATATTTGTGATATATCTTCGATAAAGCGAAGAATTTTAGGATGTATCTGTAAAATATAATAGGTTTATAAAGTGAAGAATTTTAGGATATATCCCCAATAAAGTGAAGAAATATCTATAAAATATGATTAAAAAAATAAATACAGATATTTCTTCACTTTATTGGGGATATATCCTAAAATTCTTAGCTTTATCGGAGATGTTCCACAAATATCGTAGACCAGCGAGCGAAGAATTTTAGGATATATCCCCAATAAAGTGAAGAAATATCTGTATTTATTTTTTTAATCATATTTTACAAATATTTCTTCACTTTATTGGGGATATATCCTATTATTCTTCACTTTATAAACCTATTATATTTTATAGATATTTTTTACAAATATATCCTAAAATTTTTCGCTTTATCGGAGATATATCACAAATATCGTAGACCAGCGAGCGACTTTTTAACCACCTAGAGTATTTTTTGTTTTTGTTTTTATAAACCTATTATAACTTGTGGTGTATAGGTTGAAGACAAAATTTATAAAAATAAAAAATAAAAAGATACACCTAGAGTATTTTTTTTTTTTTATAGACCTATTATAACTTGTGGTGGGTTGAAGACAAAAATAATAATAATAATAATAATAAGCGAAGAAACAGAAAAAAAAAAAAAAAAAAAAAAACGAAGAATAAAGAAAAAAAAAGAAGGAAAAAACATTTTTTTTTAAATATTTTTTATAATTTGGAGCTCAAAATTACCATTTTACCCCCTACGTGGGGCCCACATAACATATTTAACAGCCAATTTGGACGGAGGTCCAAAAATTGGACAAGGCTGATGAATTTGGAGAGTACAAGGGTGTTACTGATTAAATTGAAACTCGAGGGACTAACATGATGACGACCCCAGACCTCAGAGGGGTAAACTGAAATTAGTCATTTTGAATTAATACAGATATTTAGTTAATGGGCTAATTACTGTTTAGTACCCTGTGGTTTGGGTCGAAAATCAATTCAATCCCTCGACTTTCAATTTCATCAAAAACACCCCCACACTATCATTTCTCATCCAATAGGTCCATCCGTTATGATTCCGTCAATTTCAACCGTTTAGCTACTGACGTGGCGATCCAACTCAGCATAGGTGGGCCCACATAGAGGCGAATTTCCCAAACTGACCTTGGCCAGCCAAATATGGAAAAATCCAAAATAAATTCCAGATTTTGAGGTTGGGGAGACTCGAACCCCTCCCAACACACATGAAAATGAAAGCCCCAACCACCGGACCACTTGCATGGTATTGGTATATTTCAAACTAAAATAATATATATAGCGCACCTGTCCACAATTTCCCGCCAAAAGAAAAACCGCCCCTCTAAATTCACCTCCCCACTCCCATTTTCACTCTCACACACTCTGCATTGCATTCTGCAACCGCCTAAATCTTTCTTGAAGCTCCGTCAACGGCGTCGCCGTCGATCACCGCCGTCTCTCTCCTCCTCCTCCTCATTTCCCTCCTCTCTCTCTCCTCCGCTCTCCCCTCCCACAACATCCTCAACGCCGCTGAAGTCCTCTCCGATTCCGGCTACCTCTCTATGGATCTCACTCTCGAGGCCGTCTCTCAGTCCCTAGTCCCCAAGTCGCCGTCGCTCACCATCTTCGCTCCTCCGGACTCCGCCTTCAAGAGAGCCGGCCAGCCCTCCCTCTCTCTCCTCCAATTCCACTCCGCCCCTCTCGCTCTCCCCCTCCAAACCCTAAAATCGCTCCCCACCGGCACCAAGATCCCGACTCTCCTCTCTGGCAGCTCCCTTTTTGTCACCTCACCTCCTTCGGGCACCAGAATTTCTCTCAACGGCGTCAGGGTCACAACCGCCGCCTCGCGGATCTACGACGACGGGTTCCTGATCGTTCTCGAAGTCGAGGACTTCTTCGACCCGAACTTCCATGCTCCCGCCCGGACCCGAATTCCTGTCCCGGATCAGATGTGCGAGTCGCCTTCGTCGAACGGTACAAGCTCGATTGGGTTTCTGGCAGCTTCTTGGTTTGAAGGAGACAGAGGCGTGATGAGGTCCAATGGATACAGAGTGATGGCTTCATTTCTTGATCTACAGCTCATGGGGTTCAAGAATCCTCTGAGTTCGTTGATCGTTATACAGCTGTATATATTATTTTAGTTTGAAATATACCAATACCATGCAAGTGATCCAGTGGTTGGGGCTTTCATTTTCATGTGTGTTGGCAGGGGTTCGAGTCTCCCCAACCTCAAAATCTGAAATTTATTTTGGATTTTTCCATATTTGGCTGGCCAGGGTCAATTTGGGAAATTCGCCTCCATATGGGGCCCACCTATGCTGAGTTGGATCGCCACGTCAGCAGCTAAACGGTTGAAATTGACGGAATCATAACGGATGGACCTATTGGATGAGAAATGATAGTGTGGGGGTGTTTTTGATGAAATTGAAAGTCGAGGGACTGAATTGATGTTCGACCCAAACCACAGGGTACTAAACAGTAATTAGCCCTTAGTTAATTAAGCATTCTTTAATAAAACACAAAGTGGAACTTACTTTCTACCTTTGACTCTCACAAGAGAGATTTTTTTGCGGCAGGTAGCTCCGGCGGGTGGTTACGCTGTACATTCAATAGAGAAGGGTGTTCTTCCACCTCTCTATTGTTTATCCTATGGTGGTGAGGGCAGGCTTGCTCGACGGTGCTCCTTGTTCATAGGTTGTTGCCTATTTTTCTTTGCTATTGTCGTTGTGTGTGATGGCAATACAAGTATTTCTGTGGTAGATCGGAGTTTGGATCACATTTGGCTTGACGTGGTTAAGATTTCTTAGGTGGAGATGGATATATACTAGGGCAGGAGTCGGTGTTAGGGCCCTTGCTTGGTTTATAGAGCCCGATTTTACGCTCTGTGGTGGTGGACATAATGATGTCAGTAGCGGTGGGAGGCACCTCTTTCATCCTTCGACTGGGGGTGGCGATGGCCACTGGCCGTGTAAAGGCTTGTGGGTTCTAGCTCTCTCCTTCCCCTTGTTGTCGAGGTGAGTGGCGGCGGTGCGTTTTTATCTGGTTAATGATCCGAGCAATATGGCTGTTGTTTTGCCTCTAGATATTGGTAGAATGGCTGACCTAGTTGCTACCGATGACATTGTTGACCATGGCGGGGGCAGCAAAGAATTTGGCGACGGTGGTGGCTGTGAGGTAGCAAAGTAGCTGCCTGCTGTGGTTTATTCAAGGCGTCTATTATGGTGTGATGCTTATGGTGCCAGAGTTGGCATACATGTTGATCAGTGTCCCCAACAAGAATTGGCCTTGTCTTTTGACAACAACAACTGCGACAGGCGTGGACCAACATGGACATCAGCGTGCATGGCAGCAAGGACATCAACGATGGCAGCTCAATGTGTCAATAGAGAAGTTTTTTGCAAGGTTTTCTCAAAGTTTGTGTTGTTGGGTTCTATTTGTGTATTGGGCTTAATATGGGCCGATTCGAATCGGATCCATATGGATTCAAGGTTTTTATTTTTTATTGTTGGGCCTTCATCTTGTATTATAAAAAGATGCCGGGTCTAATTTTTTATTTTTTCTGCTTGATTAGAAAAGATCGCAAAGAAAATAGGGACCTAGCTTGTTCATTTAGTCTTCTTTTGAGCTCTATTTTTCTTTGTTGTGGATGTAATCTTGAAAGGTAGGTGTGTTAGGCAGTTTACTGTGTTATGGGTGGGTTTTGTAGTGTGCTCTATGTAACAACTCTTTTTTACGACTCTTAGGGTGTGTGTCGTTATTGTATTGCTTGTTGAACTAGCATTATGCATGACCTTTTCAACTTAAAAATCAATAAAATTATTGTCATTTCATTGAAAAATGATTCCTTAATTTCTGTTTCCACTAATATCCGACCAAAACGGAAATTCACTAATTTAAGTTCCTAGTTTTCCCTGCTTCACCTATTTTTGAATCAAATTTTTCAGGACTAAGCGCATTCTTCGTATAAATGGTGAAACTTATCCATTAATTTGTATGATTCCACACCGTCATTTGTGCGACAAAAAAAAATTCCAATTAACAGATAAATAATATCCTTTGTCTCTATAAATATGAACAATATTGTATCTTTTGAACATAACATCAACCAAAAATGGAATTCACTAAGCTCGTTTTCCTAGGCATGTGTTGCATTGCCTTAATCTCAATTCATATTTCTCTGGCCAATGCTGATCCATTGGCTGATGAATTCGTCGAAGCACACAACAAATATCGTGCAGTGGAAAATGTTCCTCCGCTTTCATGGGACGAAACAGTCGCAGATTATGCTAGAAATTATGCCAATTCAAAAGCTGAGACTTGTGAAATGGTGCATTCGCATGGACAATATGGTGAATGCTTAGCCATGGGTAATTACGACGTTTCACCTTCAAAGGCGGTGGAGTTGTGGGCGGATGAGAAACAATACTATGACCATGCCTCCAATACATGTGCCGAAGGCCAGGTGTGCGGCCACTACACTCAGGTGGTCTGGGCAAAATCAACCCACATTGGGTGTGCCAAGGTTCGTTGCCAGAATGGAGGTACTTTTATAACATGCAACTATGATCCTCCTGGTAACTATGTTGGCGAAAAACCTTTTTAGATGTTCACCTGGGAGAGGAGTCCGGCTCCTGCTTAAAACCACATATATAAATGAATATTTATTTTTCTGCTAATTTTGAATTTTGATTTTAGAATAGAAAGGAGAGGACACATTTGTTATTATTATTAAACCTCCTATAATTTACGTTAATAATGTAATCTGTATTGATTGATTCTGAAAAAAAAAAAATAAAAAAAATATTTGACTTGTATATGATGTTTTACTAGTTATGATGTTCCCTATATACCAATCGATCAATTCATTAATTACTTTATTGGATTAGTTCCTATTTACCTACCTGAATTTTCATTCATTCTTCATGTTAGTCCTTGAACTTCCAATTTCATCAACACCCCTAAACTCCCAATTTTTATCAGCCGTGTCTAATTTCTTGAGGTCTGTCCAAATTAGACGTTAAATCTGATGTTAGGGTCTATTGTAAGGGCCAAAATGGTCATTTCAAGAGAAAAAAAAAATCAAAACAAAAAATACCCACTTTAGGGCTAATAGGATGTTGTTTGGCCTGTGCTCCATATCCCCATCCTCTCCTTCGCAGTCCAACTCCATTAAACTTTTTTTTTTTTTTTTATTCCTTCAGATTCTAAGTACCCAAACACCACCACCACCATTTCCACCACCACCTCCGAACCATGATCTGGGTCCACCGCAGCCACCTTGGTCGTCTAATACGAGCCGTCCATTCCCCTCCATGAAGAGGTCGGGTGGGTTGGTGTTGCATCTGCTTGTCCTAAATCTCCGCCAAGGTCTTATTTGCATGCCTGAGATTGTAGAAATGGACATTCATGATCCTGTCATAGGACCTCTCTATCGGGACCCACCTCACCTGCTAGAAAGCCTCTAACTCCCTCTGAATCATCACCTCGCTGACATCACACGACACCGGCCTCAGCAGCACCTCCTGAGTCGGCCCCACGCCCAGAGGCAGGATCGGGGCGTGCACTTGGGTAGGGATAGTAAACTTAGTTGGTAGAGGTGGTGGTGGTGGTGGGTTGAAAAGGGGTATCGGGTTTCGGTTTCTGGGCTTGAACTCCTCGGCTCTCAGATCCAGGCCACCCGGAAACGAAACCGGTTTCAGCCATCTGGGGTTGGGGTTTTGGCTGGAAAACTAGGTCAGGGGAGTAGAAATATGGTGAACAGGTAACAAGTGGTTTTCTGGTGTAGTAATAAAACCACTGGGTATTAGTTGGGTCTTCCAGCGGTGGTCAAATTTCCCACTTATCTTCCCGAGTAAACAGTACACCTCTCCAGCTCTCTCTCTCTCTCTCAAAATTGGTCTGAGTTTTCAAGTTTTGAGCTACAGTAGAAAAAGCACATATTGGTTTTTGATACCCATGTCAGTGTTGTTAGAGAGAAACTAGAAGAAAACCCAAGAAATCTATTAAATTTCATAGATCTATAGTTTGTTAAAACGGGTTGAATGATGGTTCTTTTCTCTGGGTATTGACGGTGTACCAGACAAATGGTTTGAATAGAGAGAGAGAGAGAGATGAAGGCGAGCAGAGGCCGAATGGCGTCGTATTATCCCTTAAAGTGGGTATTTTTTATTAGCATTTTTTTCTTCTTGAAATGACCATTTTAGCCCTTACTGTGGACTCGAACGTCAAATTTAACGTTCAATTTGAATAGAGCTCAAGAAATTGAACACGGCTGATGAAAATTGGGAATTCAGGGGTGTTGTTCATAAAATTAGAAATTCAGGGACGTTATGCATGAAGAATGAGTGAAAGTTTAGTTAGGTAAACAGGAATTAATCCTACTTTCTTTAAGGTTACATGAACTAAAATAAAGTACTATTCAAGTTTATTCTTGCATATTAACCAATGAATTTGAATATCTCTGATGGTTAACAAGAGCTAGAAAGAGGCACACCACTACTAGCTAAACACATTCGAACTATAATCATAGGTGGAGGATAAATTCTTATTAAGTTTTTGACTACATCGATGATTAACTTTGAGTCTCATTCAACAATGACGTTTTGGCATCCTCTATCCTTGGCTAAAATGGGACTATTTCTTAAAACAGTTGCTTCAGCAATCGGCACTGATGCACTTCCATTTTTTTTTTTTTTGTTATTGGAATGAGAAGATTTCCATCAGAAACTCAAATAACAACTCCACATGCAGAAATCCAGAATAGTATGTTATTAGTAACTGAAGCATCAAAATTGATGTTAGACAACATTGCTTGGGGGAGGCTGCTACTTAATGGTACGTGGCTTGGAGGTTTTGAGCAAGAACCTCCCTAATTGCTAAATTAAGCCACCATGGAGACTACTTCAAATTGTTGAAGACATCAGAAGCATTGCAAGAGCTTTTAATTCAGCCAGTTTAAAGCATATTCTTAGATAAGCTAATTTTGTGGCTGCTTCTTTTGCCAACCTTTGCCATGGAACCACTAAAGAGAAAATTTGGGAGAATTATTTTCCTTTTCAAAATTTGGAAAAACTATGGTCATTTTACTAGATGTGTTCGAGTTCAATTTGTGGTCATAAGAGTCGGCTGAAGTAAATTTTATTCTGCCCAGGGGTAAACCATTGTAGGTGATGCATTTATTCTTTTAGGAGTAATTTAATTTGTTCCTTTTGCTAATGTTTTGTGATCAATCTTCTACTGTGCCTGGAAAAACACTAAGTTAATTGGGTGCCGGATCTTCCTTCTTCCCCTTTCTGCCCGGAAAAACACTCTCTCCACACTCCGGTGTCATCACTAATTGATTGGAACTGGAAGGCTTGGGACCTTTCCACTATTATTACTGATCTGTCTCCTCAAATCAGTACCAAAATTAGGACTATCAAACTTGTGCATTCGGATATTCAAGAAAAACTTGTATGGCCTTTCTCTAAGGATGGGATTTATACAGTGAAATCGGGTTACCACTTTCGGATGTCCCGTTTTTGCAAGTCTTCATCTATACATCCTCATCATTCCCACTCCCCATCTCTCTCAACTTGGACATGGATCTTTGGTATTCATACTCTCCCAAAAATCCGGCTGTTCCTATGTAACCAGAATCGTTGAATTACCAAATAAATTGAGATAATTATTGAACAATGATAAAGACTTGTAACTAATTAAAAAAATTACAAAGGCTTTTTGAAGCCTAATATATCATGCTTAACTAGTTTTCATGCCTTATAGTTGCTGGCGTTTTAGCTAAGGTTGTAGAACTAAATTTCTCTTATATGTCGTTTCACAAACTTATTCGTTTAGTTCACATGATGGCTTTCTATCTCTCATTTCTTGAGCTTGTTACATTGATCGATGACAAAGACTTTTGTCTAATTTTTTTATCAGAGCCGGCCTTGAGGGCTGCAGCCTGAGGCCGCCACCTCAGGCCTCCGACAGTTTTTATTTTATATATATATATTGTAGTTCAGTACGACCTTATATATATTCTTTGCCGTCACATTAAGTGGTTGTTGCTCTAGAGCAGCGGTAAGTGTGCATCGTGGCCTTCTAAGCCATCCAAGTTCGAAGCAAAACAGTTCTCCTTTTCTTTTTAAGGTTTCTTTTGTATTAAGTACCCTTTTTTTTATTTTCTTTTTCTCATTGCTACAAAATAGTTTCATTTTATATTCTCTCAATTTTTTTTTTCTGGTTTCTTTTGGGAACAATTCTTAGATTCACCCCTAGAGTGAACAAGCATATTCACCCCCATTGTCGATTAACATACTTTTACTTAATAAATTTATAATCTAACGGTCCATATCTTAAATAAGCCTTTAAAGATCATCTCTGTAAAAAATCAATCGAATAAGAAATCGTTTAATTATCTAATTGAATCAAACAAACGGATGGTTCTAACAAGTAACAACACTTGCTACTATTATGATGAACCGTCCATGTATTTCATAGAAATGAATAACTAAAAGGTCTTCAATTTGATTGGTTTTTTTTTTTTTTTTGAAAAGCAATTTGATTGGTTTTTCACATAGCTAATCTTTGTATTATGTTATTTAACATGAATGGTCGGATTAGAAAATTATAAAGTTATTATGTCTTAATCGACAATGGGGGTGAATATGCTCGTTTACCCTAGAGGTGAACCTAAGAATTGTTCTTCTTTTGGTATTAAACACTCTTTTTTTTTCATTTCTGGTTTTCTACTAATGTCCTTTCTAATTTAGGAATAAAATATAGATGTTTTTTTTTGTTCCTTTTTTTTCATTGCTACTACTCTACTAGTGTATTTAAGTTTCAATTTATTATAGGAAAAAAATTCGTATGAATGTTTGCCTCAGGCCTCCAAAATGTCAGGACCGGCCCTACTTTTTATATCTCTTGCATTATAGTTTTGTTCTTGTAAAATTCACCAAGTAATTCTGAATGCATTTTTTTTTTGCTTCTTCAAAAGCTAGCTTTCTGTTAATGTTTGTGACCGAGAGGTCTAATTAACGTAAGAGAGAGAGAGAGACACACGAGAAGTATAGTGGTTCGTTTCCCGCTTTAGCAGGAAACTACGTCCACTTGAATGTTGTAGTATGTGTGTTTGGGATTACAAAGTGTATAATGGAGTGTGTTGAGTTGTGGGAGGAGGCATTCCTTTTATAGGTGAAGGAATGCTCTTCCTTTACATGGTTTCCGATGTGGGACTCAAATATCACTATTCTAGTATAGAAAAGCTATGTTGTGAGGGCATGTTGGCAAGGCCGGAAAGGTGGCTTCCCGGCGACGTATTTGCCACTTCCGGATACCGTAGCGTAGCTTGAACATAGGGCTACAAGATGCAAGTAGTGGTTGGATCCCACGAGGGTGTTGTTTATGCTTGGTGAGGTAGCAAACTAGCCTTGCTAGTAGAGGTATCTACAAGTCCCCGAAGTCCCCGACTAAGAGGAGCTTCTTGGTTGGGGAGTTATAATCATGAAGTCATCAAGCATAAACAATGTCCGTGAGGTGCCTAGCCCCTACAAGTCCCCGAACTCCTTAAGCAAGAAGGGACTCGTCTAACCTGCACAATGAGACGAAAAACGCGCGTATGTAGAATGCTTTGTTGTATTGGTTATCGCTCGTATTAATGGAATGCGAAAAGAATTCGATTTGTTGCAAGCGACAAATGGTAGAAGAATTCAATATTCCATTAATGTGTATGAACATGTAAAATATTGGTATTTGTATATGTGGATCTTATGGCCATATAACACGTACAATAGATAGTGGCAAGTGTAATGGGTGTCCAAAGAAAATTGTAGGAGTAGTCCCGGTGACATAGTATGAAGCGTTTGTAGTCCCGGTGACATAGTATGAAGCGTTTGTGAACTTGGGGCTGAAGTAAAGCATGTTGGACATGATCAAGCAAGTTGGGTGTAGTTGAGTGTGTAGGCGCTGTGCGTGCATGCGGGGCGTGGCCCAAGCGCAAGTCATGGCCATACTCTATACCCAAGCGAGTCGTAACCCGAGCAAGTCGTTTATCTGAGCATGTTTAATTAAGTCGTAAGTGTCACAAACTTCTAGATGCATGTCACATGAAAGTGAATTTAAGCATGTATGTGTGTAGCATGTACTTGTAGTAAAGTTGCTAATAACATTTTGTAGGCATGCTTAAGGGTCATGGAGACATGTATAGACATGGCAATAGCTCTAATTGCAAGAGCGGAAGAGATAAGATATAACAACTTATCTAATGCCAATTTGGAGGCTAGCGGAGTTGGCCGAGCATGACGGTCCAATGCTCCGGCGAAGCATCTTAATAGGGGGTTGATGATCGAAGAATGGCCATGGGTGCCCAGCGAAGCTTTCTGGGTGTCCAGAGTAAATAACCGCCCAAATTTTTTTTATTTTATTTTTTTTGAAGTTGGCGTTGACCATTTTTGGTGAGTAAGGCCAGCGTTGACTTTTGAGTTGGGCGTTGACCAACCTTTAGTTGGCGGAGGACCTCATCTTGACCTGGAATTAAGCAATGAGCCCAAGTTGCACTTGATTCAAAATTTTGCTTTTTGTTTTACCGCTAAGATGGGTAGCGGAGGATGTAAGGCTTGATTGAGAATACAAGGCAAGGAAGGTCGAGTGCTTCTAGCGCCAATGTTAACGTTAGTGATCCGTGGGATCTCTAGTTAGCTTTAGAGAGAGAGAGAGAGAGAATGACACAAGAAGTATAGTGGTTCGTTTCCCGCCTTAGCGGGAAACTACGTCCACTTGAATGTTTAACTATGCCCAAGAGGATTACATGAGATGTAATGGAGTGTGTTGAGTTGTGGGAGGAGGCATTCCTTTTATAGGTGAAGGAATGCTCTTCCTTTACATGGTTTCCGATGTGGGACTCAAATATCACTATTCTAGTATAGAAAAGCTATGTTGTGAGGGCATGTTGGCAAGGCCGGAAAGGTGGCTTCCCAACGACGTATTTGCCACTTCCGGATACCGTAGCGTAGCTTGAACATAGGGCTACAAGATGCAAGTAGTGGTTGGATCCCACGAGGGTGTTGTTTATGCTTGGTGAGGTAGCAAACTAGCCTTGCTAGTAGAGGTATCTACACTTTCATAAAAAACAAATGAGAGAAGTGTGAAATGAGATTTGAAAATGGAAATGAATAACAAAAATTAATGGGTCCTTGACCCAAAGCACCAAAATAAACAAAAATTATCTCACTTACCCCAGCAATAGATTCTTGTTCCCACATACATAATTTAATATCAAATGACCATTTTGCCTGTACTTAATTAAGAAAATACAACATGCCACTCGGATGCAGATCAATTTCTCTCCTCTCTCTCTCTCTGATCTTTGATCTCCGATCTCCACCTCCGGAACAGAGATGGCGTCCATGCCTGAAGACGAGGACAACACCCTCTCTCAACCTCACTGCCCGCTTCCCTCCGGGAACCTTTGAAGTCATCCACGCTGACAAAACGTAGGTCTCCGGCAGATTCTCTCTCCTCTCTCTGGAATGCCCCTAGCCCTCCTCCAATGAACTCGATCAGGGTCTCTCCGACGCGGCCTTCTCCACTTCTCATTCCGGCAATTGTGATAGCGGTGGGCCAAGTACAAGCTCGAAGTCATGCAGCTTTGGTACGCAGCAAAAGTCGGTCGCGGGTCTGCAACCGAAAAGAATGGAGGAGAGGTTGTGGGTGCCCAAATAATTTTTTATTTTTTTTGGTAAAATGGGGGCAGAAAGCCTAGACGGAAAGAAAAAAGAAAAAGTCAAGTTTTATCGGGGTGCAATTGTAATACCCCGAAAATTCGTTATTAATTTCTTGGAATTAATAAAGTGTTCGTTAGTACAATTTCGTGGTTCGAGGATAGAGCGAAATTGTTTCGGACGATTAATTTTTCGAAATACACGTTTTAGGGGGGTTACGAAGTTTGACTTTTCATACGTTTGGATTCTGCGGAAATTTCCCGTACGAATGTTGTAGAGCGTGTCGATACGAGATCGTGGACGTGCGGAAAGCGAAAATCGGAGTTTGTATGACGGAGTTATGGCTTTCGGAAAACGTTTCCATTTTGGTTAAATAGGAAAAATCAGAAAAAAAATCAGAAAATCCCAGAATTTCCAAAAACGGAAACTCTTTCTCTCTCTTCGGTCCCGAGCCTGTGTGCAGCCTCCACCTTCACCGGCGTCGATCTCCCTCGTTCGGCCACCATAGGAGGAGATATTTGGGGGTTTTGCTCGCCTTGATCTCGTCTACAAGTTTGTAGAAGACATCAAAGAGAGATACCAGTTGTGCACGACGCAGTAAGGCCGGGAAGTTGGGCGACCGAGTTGCAAATCGCCTTGGTTAGAGTTGAAGATTCCGGCCAACATAGGTGGAATTTCTTGAGGGGTTTTGTTGCCCAGAGGCTAGGGAAGGATTCTCCCAAGGTAGCTTGCAACGATTTCACCTGTGCAGATTGAATTTGGAAGATTTCAAAACTAGGGTTCTTCGGGTTTCAAGCCTTGCGATGTAAAATTTGATCAATTGGCACATAATTTGACTTTGTTGTAGTTGAGAAAGTTGAAATTGGTGTTGTGAAGAAGATTTTTTTTTTAGGAAGTTTTGTCAAATTTTGACTTTGGGCAGGCGGCGGCGCCACCACTGTGGTGGTGGTTTCCGGCCACCTGAGGAACAGTTTCTATTTCTCTTTTCAATCTACACATCGATACGAACGTGTCGATGTATAATGCACAATTTTTGGAAATCGTATGAACAAGTTATGAATTTTCAAAGTTTTAGGGTTTTCAGTTCGATCGATGTTCGATCCGTGAGGATCCAACCGTCCGATCGACTTGTAATTCTGATATGTGGATCGTAGAACTGTTTCGATGACCTTGTGTGGTCACGGATGATGATCCAACCGTTGGATCGTTGTTGAAGTGTGTTATTGAATCGGTTTCTAAGTTAAGGTCGTATTTGTTTAGGTGATTGACGGATTTGATTGGCGAACGATTTGTGAATCATTATTTTTGAGCTGTTACGAAGACGCAGCTGGATTTAGAGGTGAGTAAATCTCACGTGATTCATTTACGAACCGAGTTACATTATTATTCAGTTTAATTGATAAATTGTGAAATCGTTTTCGTAAATGAAGATTTGTTTTCAAATGATATGAACTTGATCGACTACGGTTCATAGGACTGCGGTTCACAGGTATGGTAAAATGAGTTTTCAAGTATAAAAATGAATTTCTCGGTTTTCGGTGCGTGCGAACTATAGTTGGTATTAGTAGTCATTCCTGAGTGGACGACTACGTATATATATATTTACGTGAAATATATATCTGGATGGTGTGGCATTGTGATATGTAGATTGTTGAATTGAACATTTACTTATGTCGGAAATATATATGTATTTGGTAGAATTGTTGTGATGCAAACAATATTTGTGAGTGAGTTCATATATTATTTTGGGGTATGACTTTTCGGAAAACAATATGTTGTGGGAAATGGTATTTCTATTGTTTTGAAAAGTGTTTGAAGATGTGGGAGTCACAGGTTGTGATTTCTCCTTTTGGTGATTTCAGTAACGTTTTGGGTCCAGTGTGACTCGTTTCAATGTTTTGATCTAAGGGTCAGGTTTACCTAAGGATCCGGGGTCGCAGGTTGTGACCTCAGGCAATATATCGTAAGGCTGAACCTCGGCCGAGGTGACAGGTTACGATATATTCAGTTAGAGCTCTAGTCTGTCTGTCAACGTGTCCAGGTTGGACCGGATTTTCATATTGATTTGTTAGGTTAACATTTCCTATGATTTTGTCACGGGGTGACTTGTAATTGTCCTTTTGGTAAAAGGTGTTGAGTTTTGGAAGGGTTCATTAGCGTGAGTTGTTGATTTCTTTAACTAATTTCCTTTTTCATTTTTATTGTTTGGTTTCTTTATTTCTCATTCTTTTCCACTTCTATTGTTGAATTTTATGTAGTCTCCTGAACTAAACCATATGCAGGGATTACTATTATTTCTATTTTGGATTGTGTGCTTTTGGGATAATCTCCTGAACTAAACTGTATGCAGGAGTTGCTATAATTTGAATTGTGTGACTTTGGTGATCTCCTAAACTAAATTTTCTATGCAGGGATTACTAATTTTTACCTAGTGTGATTGTATGTTTGGTTGTGTTTTGTGGAGTTAAATGTTGTTGCTTTAATTTATCTCACAAGCTGAGAAATTATAAGCATGCGTGACGTGAGTCATTTTAATTGAGTTTACTCATACGAGCTTAAAAAGCTTACCGAGTTTGTTGTTTCAACCCGGTGCACTGTTCCATGGTGTAGGGTTTATTGTGCAGGTTAGAATATCGATTAATCGTCATCGAAGCGGAGGTGTGCTTTCCGTGGTGTGGACGTAGAAGTGTATTGGTTTTATGAGTCGGTATTGACATTGTGAGCTCAGTTTGTTTTGTTTGCTTAATTTAAATGAAAAATTTTCTTAGTGTTTTATTGTGCTTGTGAAGTTTTCGCGTTTTGGATTTGAATTTATTTATTCAAAATTTGGGGCGTGACAGCAATTGAGGTCTATTTGGGGGCAATAAACCTTTTTGACGACCTCTTTGGGGACATCCGGCGAGATTTTCAGAAAAGTCCGTTTTGCGGCGTACGGTGACCGGATTCCAGCGGTCGATGATAGAAATCAGACGATCGGTTACTAGATTCCGGCGGCAGATGACCGGACTCCAGCGAAGTCTCCTATAGTTTCTCTCTCTCTCTCTTTCTCTCTCTCTCTGTAATAAAGGGGTGAAGGTAAAATAGTCTAAAAACAAAAAACAAAAAACTTAATGGGGTATTAGGGAAGACCTTCTTAAAGTGTTTTGGGTAAAGGATAATTAAAAAAATTTATTGAGGTAAGTGGGAAAAAAATCCCTAGAATATGGCTACATGGATAAAAACCCAAAATTAATATTGCATTTCTATTCTATTTTTTTTTTTAGGGAAATGGAATCAGGTTCCAATATATTACAACGTCACAGCGTCAAGCTAGAGGGTTTCAAGAAACCACTCATAATACAAGTACAAGCACAATAAAGACTGCGCAGAGCAGCCAAAATCTCCTAACCAAACTGCCTAAAGCAGCCAAATTATTACTAGCCAAAACTAGAAAAAAAAATTAGAAAAAGAAAATGCAACAAGTAAATTCACCCAACACCTATCCAACCCTAAATCAAAGCAACTGACATAACAAGCATTGACGCCTAAGACCTTCATGGTGTACATCGCCGCTCATTAAATCAGCACACATCAACAATCAAGGGCAGAATAGGAGATGAGCCGAGCCAAGCTCAATTATTGAAAGCAAAGCGAAAAAGCTACCACTCTCCCGAAAGCCTAAATAGGCCTGATCCAAATAAAGAAAGGGAAAAAGAGAATGGGCTTGCCTAGCCAGACCACTAGGAGTAGCCGGGGCAGGCGGAGGCCCATCTCTTACCCCACTCCTTCCCGGACCCCCCCGCATCAGGCTTTGAGAGAGCAACCGCCAATCACCAGTCTGGCGGCCGGCCGTGGACCTCCACCCTGGGCATGGTCAAGTCTGGACCCGGACCTGGATAAAAAAACCCCTACTCAGACAACGCACAGGCCGCCACCTCCTTGCCGCTGAGACACTCAACCTCGGAACACCGCACAAAAGTACAGAGCCCTGACACAACCCCCGCAGCCGAGAAGCCCCTGGTCTGCACCCTCAACCGCCACAGCCGAACCTGCCGCAGATCAGAGCCCTTGCCGTCTCAAGCTTTCCTGTTGAAACACCGATCTGGAAACAACTCCACAGACGAAACCAGAGGATTGCAACGCCGCTCCTTGCCCTCGCCTTCGTTGTCCCGTCGCCGCCCTGTCTGGGGACCGTGAGATCGCCGCTGCCAGTAATCGAAACCCTAGGTTTCGCAAGCGAGGTCGCTCCGAAATCCCCGGAGGCCTCCTTCTGTTTATGTTTGTATTTCTATTCTATTAAGATTTGGAGAGAGATAAAAATAAACTTTTTCTTAATACTTTGTTGTCTATAACAATCATTTTATATGAGGACACATAGGTCATTTAATAATAAAAAAAATAAAAGAGATCTAGTGAGCAGATTAAAAAGTCTTTATAGAAACTCTCTTAAGCTTAAAAAAAAAAAAAAAAAAAAAGTTAAACAACTATTAAATGATTATATGAACATTGTAAAGTGAAAAAAATGATAACAGACATCGCTTTCGGTCAGCTCTTTTCAACTCCATAATTGATCATTATAAAAATGTAGGAGAAATCCAGGTCTGGTTGCACAAAAGTGGCCTTGAATCACGTCCCAAATTTGCTCTCTTGCAAAGCAAGCATGTGATTTTGAATTACTACCAATCCAAAATCTGTCTCTTTGTTTGAAATAAGCTCCATACAATGCACATTGGCTACTAATTTTGTTACTTAATTTGTCTGAATCTCTTCTCCTATTTCCCATAAGATTACTATTATTCTTATAGCTATTGAAAATGAGGGAAATTTGTGTCTTTTCATGAAATATATATGGATGTACCATAACCCACATTCCGAATTTTTTAGATAATTATGCATTTATGCTGGAGTTACTCTTAATGATTTTTTTTGTTTTGTTTTTAATTTGTTTTTGGTATTTCCCTATGCGACTAGGTTTAGACGAGCTCTTTTTAAATTCTTAATTAAAAGATCTCCAAGATGGGCCAAAACCTCAAAGATATATGATGGCTTTAGACCATGTATGTTTAAAGGGAAAATTTAAAATAAAGGGGCCACTTTTGAATGATTGTCAATTTGAGAGACTTGCTTTAGTCCTGAAATCGATATATGGGAGATGAAAATACCTATAACAAAAATTATAATTCACTTTCAGCCAAAAAAAAATAATTATAATTCACTTCTTAAAGATTAAAATTGAATGTTTTTATACAAGGATGTTCATTTCCAAGAAAAAACACCATGTCCAATGTAATGTAACATCCATGCTTTAGTGTAAGTTTATTTTTGTTTTCTACCACAAGGTTCCAAAGATGAGCTACATATATAAAGAACAAATAAGCTCACCGAGGATCACATATAATTCCAGACCTTTAAAATGTAGTGCCAAACAAATTTGTCTTCGACATGGTCAATTGGGTCACTCATTTAACCGGGTTAAGTTACTACAAGCATTTGATGTTGCTTAAATGCATGATTTATTCGGTGGTGGATAGTGACATGAATCCACATGCCTTTGTACTATTAGTGGCGTGACTTGTTAGGATCCTTCACTTGGATTTCTTCAAACTTCTCTTTGAATCTTTGGCATACTTTTCGTTTGCAAAATTACAAAAGTAATGTTAGGGACGGCCGTGAATATAGTACTATTACACTCGTATTGGGACCTAATATTATCTTAATCTTTAGTTCTTTAACTATGCTACATTATCACTGGACTTGAAAATCCTAAGCTTTAGAAAGAAAGAACAAATGACATGGGCTTATGAAGCAGAAAAATATGTGGCAACCATACTCTGCACTAGTACCTTCCAAACCAACAAAGAAACGGATCGGAACAATCAGGACCGGACATTTTGAACACAGAACTTCTTTGCAACCCGGACATTTCCAAACCAGTAAAGATTACGACTCGATCCCAAAAACTAGATTTTGGAGGTAAGTTGTAAGTTGACACATCTTATCATGAAATGTCTGGCATTTTCTCCAAATGGACACAAAAGTCCAACAATCCCCTTACATTATGCATGTTATTGCTCCCATTTCATTCCCACCACATTGGTTTTAAAATCATTTTAAGACCATCTTAACTAACAACTGCTCCAAGATTCTCCTTATAAATACCACCTTCCCCATGTTCCATTTCTATCAAGCACCACCTCCCAAACCATCTATCTGGCTCTTGCAGAAAGACAAAGCATGGGGCTGATCACAAAACTTTTAGTAGCCACATGCTCCCTAGCTTTCATCCTAGCATCTCATGCTGCCCTAGCTCGTAAGGTCGGCAAGGGGATCGACGACCCTAGTGGTCACCAAGGCTTTGTTGACGAGCACAATGCTGCTAGAGCGGCGGTTGGTGTTGGTCCAATCACTTGGAACTACACCATAGCTGCCTACGCTCAACACTACGCCAACACTCGAATCCACGGCTGCGACATGGTGCATTCCGAGGGGCCTTACGGCGAGAACTTGGCCGAGGGCTACGGTGAGATGACTGGCGCTCAAGCAGTGAAGTTTTGGGTGACTGAGAAGCCCAACTACGACTACACCTCCAACAAGTGTGTTGGGGATGAATGCGGGCATTATACTCAGGTGGTTTGGCGCAATTCGGTTCATCTGGGATGTGCAAGAGCCAAGTGCACCAATGGGTGGGTGTTTGTGATCTGCAGCTATGATCCTCCTGGGAACTATGAGGATGAACGTCCCTACTAGACAGTGATCATCGATAATAATGGTGTGGAGTATAATTCAGTAGTGGCATCTCCGTGATTTGTGGTTGGATCCAAACAGATAGGGGTTGGAGAGTTAAAGCATATGTACTCAATAACAAAGGGGGAATTTCACGTGATGGTGGGTCTGGTCTATATATATATATATATATATATATATATATATATAGAAGCTAATGCGGTGAACTATTATCTGTAGCATTGTAACCAAAAAAAAAAAACTATTATCTGTAGCATTACTATATCATGGTTAATTTTAGGAGAGTTAAATTTGCACTCATCTTTTTATAAACTACACTTCCTTATCCAAGTAGTTAACTGAAAATTCCCAAATGACCCTCACTTTCTATCTAACTGACATGTTTTATTTTTTTGGTCGGTAAAATGAAATTTCATTAAGTAAAAAAATTACATTAAAACGCCTAGTAAAAAGAGATCAGTTGTGACTGGTTTATATCCTTAATTATTAGTTGACCTGATGAAGTACATAACCCAATCTCAATTAATCTTGATTTAGTAGGCATTCTAAAATAAATGATACAAAACCTAATAAAAAGGCCCAAAAGAAAATGAAGTACACAAAACTCAGAGCCCAAACAAACCCAACAAACAGTAGGAGGCCAACTGAAATATAAAAAAATAAGAGAAAACCCTAATTCTAAACTTCTCATCATCTTTAGCCGCCAGAAATCCAGCGCCACTAACGTTCACCATGGCTGTCGTAGCTGAATTTGTACATGAAACTCCAAAATTGTAGCTTGTAAAGAGACCCCTGAAGGAATGGATGGATTTCAAAACTTTTTAATTAGTGCGGAATTAGTTTAACCATTAAACTACTAACTAAACATAAAATCCATTCCTTTAACCCATGATCTTGGCTTATTGTGATATGTATATAAACATAGCATGCATAGTAAGGAAGAACAAAGAGGGAGTTTATGTTCTACTCACCCTTGGAGCGTGATTTTAATCCGATCCAAGTGAACCACCAAAGTTCATCTCCTTGATCTCTCCTTGTGTGTGTTTCCTCCACCTTGAAGCACCTTGGATTAAGAACTCCTTCTTGTACTCCTTCTTGTGCTTGTAATCTTCTCTTTGATGTAACAAGTAAAGCCACAAAAGGATATGGCCTCTAAGGATCTTCACCAAGTGAATCAAGAGATGAAGAAAGATGAAAGAAAAGAAGAAATTATGCAAGTGTTCTTCTTTCCTTTAATTTTGTAATGGACCAAGAAAGAACTCTTTCTCTCTCTCTATCTCAAATCTGAAAATAATAGTGTGGAGACACACTTATTCTCTTTGTCCATGCTTTCACTTTTATATAATAGGAAATAACTCCAATTACTAAAAGAAAATATTGACTTTCATAAAGCCAATATTTTGGCTGGTCCATACTTGTTATTGGGCAAGAAAAATGTGTCTTGGGCTTTCATTTAAATCTCATTTAGTGAAGCCCAAGTCCACACGAAAAGCCCGACAATCGTTTAGGCCCAATAGGTTTGGTTTTACCCGAAAAACCTAATTATGTCCAAATAATAAATCTAATTAATTATTTGGTCATAACCAACTCTTGTTTAATCTTCTTCATATACAATCTCAAGGATCCACTTATATGGTGTGCGATCTCTTAGGTTCTAATTAACAAGGCAGTGAAGTTTATAGAAACCATTCTATTTTGTTTACGAATCAAAAACTCCATTTTTGATTCTCCCTTGTTATTAGGATTATAAATGTTTATTAATCCTCGGGGACTTCACAAGTCATGAGTGACGTCTTGCAACATATCATGACTACCCTAGTTAATGTAGAATGACAAAGAACCTATTCAATTGGAATTACAATACAATACGGTCCTTCTCTAACACTATGTTCTAAATCACATCATCGGGGTATGGAATTGATATGTCAATCCCCTAATGTGATTTTCATTCTTATGTGATTCTTAGAATGTGATTAAAAACTCCTTTTTAATCTCATTCAATGCTTTGGCCAAAGACTCATTGAATCACATCTTTGAACATACACCTTATTTACTTAAGGATAGAGATTCCTTATTGTACACTCACATGTCTCCATGACCGAATTGATTATACCAATGAATGCATCTATTATATCCATTAAGGGACACAATGTTATTGCATCATCAAGAGATAATCCATTCACTCATAAGACAACTATGGTGTCTCAGGTCAAAGGACTAATTTGTATTATTGCAATTTAGAGTTCAAGTTTGACATGTAAGTAAGACTCCATACAAGAACTCTAATGATCGCGTTCAGTGTACTCTTTAAGTTAAGAGCACCCACATACTTGTATTAGTGTCTCTACACAAATGACAAGAGACATATCATCCTCCATATTGAGCATACATAGTATGTGCTAATCTTTCCGGATTATCAATGTCCAAGTGATAATCCTATGACTAGGAACCTTTTAGGATAAGAGTGTGAAAGAGTAAAGGTCTCACACATCTAACTCTTTAGATTACTTTCTCTTTAACTCATATTCCTTGGACATTGTTCAATCAAATATTAAATATAAGCAATGAACAATAAACTTGCCCTTTTGATTAATAATAATTACAATAATAATTACATCAAAATGATTGTTTTAGGACATAATTCCTTCAACCCCTACACCAAAGCCCGATAAAAAAAACCCCTGAAAATGGGAAAAAAGAATAAAATAGAGGATCTAAACAGGTTTATTATCATCCCCACAGTAGAAATCTGCACCATAACGTGAGATTTGCAACCACAACTCTGAGAACAAATCTAGACAAACGAAGCCTAGAACACGTGGAGCCAATAGAACTCGAAAATAGAACATAGAAGGAGGTGGTGCATGCACTCTAGCCAAAGCTCTACCTATCTTCCGAGTGAGACGTGAGAAATCGCATTTGAGATGAGTCACTTCCAGAACCAAGCCATGATACCGATTTGAAAAGGAAAAGAAAAATTCTGGGAAACAAGATTTGAAGATGAGAGATGGTGGGTAAAAGAAGGTGATGGGTGGTGAGGAATGGGTTAGAGAAATTTTGGGGCTAAGGTTTAGAAAGAAAATTGGGGTAAGATGGAAGGAGAAGGGAAGGAGACCGAAGGAGAAAAAAAGAGATGAACCAAGAGGCAAAAGCCTGTGATTTGAGATTCTGAGACATAGCTCAGGGAAGTACCCATAAAGGGTGAGCAATGCCACCAACTCTCAAGGGTATGGAGTGGGTTTCAGAGAGAGAAAATCTCTGCCGTTTTTAGAGATGAAATAACCTAGTCAACCTACATGGGCAGTAGCCATAGATGCGAATTTGGGTAGGGGGGGGCTTCAAGGCTTTTGCTTTGTCGAAGCTTTTTAACTGACATGTTTTGCTTCTTCTTCCCTAATACTATCTTGGTCGTACGTTAAGAGTCCGTTCTTGTGCTTCTGTGCTGGTTTATCACCTTCATAGCTCATATCTCAATCGTGTCAGGGACCAAAGATGACATCTCCAGGTCGAATTTTTAACCATATTTCCTCCCACCCGATGACTCTTGAAACTATATATCACAAGCATTGGGTAAACACATATACCCAATCAAACAATCATTTAGCTAATTAAAACCAAACCATTTTCGAACCAGTAGTTTCTTCACAATTTAGATTCCTTGAAAATGGAAACTTCCTTGTTGGACCAATCCCAATCTGCAATTTGGTCAACGTATTAGATATGTATTGGTGTCCAATTTTACCAGATCAAGTAATGCTTCTTGACAATGTAGCACTTACCAACCAGAAACGAATTCTCACTCCCTTGGAAAACCAAACAAAATCCAGCGCCCGGAATTGAGCTGAATGATCATATGATCATATCACAAATGTAACGAATCGTCTGGAGTGGAAATGTGATTATTGCTGTTGTGAGTGTGTGTGTGTGTGAGAGAGAGAGAGCTAAATGATCATATGATCAGAGACCTTTTCATAAAGTTAGAAGAGGTAATTGTGGAATTCAATATAATTAGGGTGGTGCTATTCACACACCTATTTTCTCTATTCACACACCCTCTCTATTTTTCTGTTACTTTAATTCAATTTATTTTTATAAATTACCCTAACTACCATCCTTTGCAATTTTGATTTTTTTTTTTCAAGTCAATCATCACCAAATTCTAAACCCTTATTTTCATGCAGATGAGGACTTCAAAACTCTTTCTGATTTCTTCTTTCCTTTTCCATCAAAAACTTCTCTAGCATAGCCATTCCATCTCTCTAATATGATGCTTTGAAGTTCAATTATGGCAGAACAAGCAATTTTAGACCCATCTTTGGAGAAAATTTTACATCTGATTTGCTAGGGCTGGGATCGGTTCTGTTTTTGTGTTTTTTTTCAGGAACCGGAACCGGAACCGGTAGCATTTTCCGGTTCGGTTATTACACTTTTGCATACCTGGAACCGTATTAGAGCCGAACCGATTTTCTCGGGTCGGTTCTGTATTGTTGTCGGTTCCTATACACAGAACCACAGATGAAGGAATGGTGGAGATCAGAAATGGGGTTCGAAGCACAGACCCACAGATGAACTGGGTTTTCTGGGTTTTGCAACTTTTCAAAAAGAAGGAAGAAGGAAGAACAGTTACGAGGGTAGGGGGTAGGGATTAGGGTTGTCGGCTGCCGGCTACGCTTGAGAAATTTGAGAAGATCTGAACTGAGAAGCTGGGCCTAATCCTCATTCCAAACACACTTTGCCTCCCAAATCTCACGGTTTTCGAAACACAACCAAAGCTTAGAAATATAACTGAAAAACAAATCATGGTATCAAAGAGGACAACAACTTTCTCCTATAAACAAATCATGGTACCAGCTGAATAACAAAATAAGAAGTAGAAAATGGGTTTTCAAAACTATCTCTGATAAAATCAAAACCAAACAAAAGAGTGAGAACTGAGAAAAGAGGGAGGAAGAAAGAGACGAGAAAGGAAGGGAACAACAAGAATAAAAGAAACAGAGGGGAGAAAGAGAGAGAACGGGAGAGAAGGTTTGAGAGAACTTGGAGAATAATATTTTAATATTTTCTTTACTAAAGCAAAAGCACAAATAGGGGAGCATCTTCTGATCTTTGCACATGGGCACATCAGATTAAAAAAAGTAGATGGGGTGGGTAGGTAGAGAGAATCTTAGCGTTAGGGAGAGTGGGAGACACCGAAAACAAACAAGAAATATACAATATTCTCTAAATCGCCTCGGTTCGGGTAAAGGCAAAAGCTGAATATGGGAACTGACACCGAACCGTTACTATTATACAAGAACCGTACCGGAAAAAAATGACTAAATTAAGAGAGAAAACCGAACCGAACCGACCGGTTCGGGTCGGTTTGGACCGGTTCCTCGGTTTTTCGAGTCTAAAATCTCAACCCTATGATTTGCAATGGAGACATGGAAGAAAAATATGAATTTAGTGATCATTCGAGCCCATTTGAATCCATCATTCATTGTAAGATTCTAACTCAAATTATTTGGTGTATTTCAATCCATTGCTCTCGATCAGTTTCTCAGCGATTTGGTGGATCTAGGAGCTTTAAATTTGTGCGTTCTATTCGTCTTAGTTTGATTTTGGTACGGGCAGCGTGTTAATCATGGTTTTGACTTGAGTTGATTGATAATTTTGAAGTCGTTGACGCTTTGATTTTTTATTTTATTTTTATTTTTTATCTTCTGGATACCTCATCGCATATATATTGTGCTTATACTACTGTGCTAGTTTTACATGTAGTGATGTATAAGAACAAGAAACAATTTTTTCCCGCTGGCAATAAAAGCGAAAAGATGATTTAACAAGGCTAAAGGCAGAGCTGCTAGACACATTGAAACTATTATTGTATTACACTAGCATGATTTAACAAGGCATTGAAACATTAGATCAGAGATGAACAAAAGAGAAAAAAAAGCATGATTGATTCATGATTGACTTGTCGAATAAAAAAAAGAAAAAAGAAAAATTAATAATCAGAATTGCAAAGAAAGATAGTTAGAATAATTGATTTATGATTGAAAAGAAAAAAAGAAAAAAAGAAAAAAAAGAAAAAAGAAAAATAATTAGAATTGCAAAGGAGGGTAGTTAAGGTAATTTGTAAAAATAAATTGAATTAAATAACAAAAAAATAGAGAGGGTGTGTGAATAGAGAAAATAGGTGTGTGAATAGCACTACCCTATAATTAGTGAGTTGAGGGAGCCTTAATTTATTAGCTAGTTTTTTTGTTTTTTGTTTTTGTTTTTTGAACTACAATGTCTCCAGGACTTTGCATTAATAATAAAGGTAACGATAGAATGACCATTACATATCATTCCGCTACCATCTACAGATAAACAAGAAGTTGTGATGTATAAACACCACGGTGATACATAGGCTAAGACCATTCATTTGACAAGTCATGCTCACTTATTCAAAGCAAGCATATTTAACTATGACCAGTACACATAGTAATAGGCTAGTTTAAGTAGAAACTAACTAAAGGGTGGGGATAAAACCTGATAGTCCTTTTGGACCCAAGAAAGCCAGGCCCAAAATCCATCTTCACTGCTCCAAGCCCAAACCATCGACCCAAGAAGCCCATCAAGGACAGAAGACCCACTAGACATTTTAGACCCCAATAAACCAAGCCCAAAGACTAATAGTTCTCCAAACCCAGCTGGAGGCCCAAAAAGCCTAATAAGGTCCAAATCAAGCTGCCCTGCTGGACACCTCCATGATGATGGCGCCGCCGTCAACTTTGGTCGATCAGTCAGCCACCACTCTGACAAAGCCCTTGCCGTCACAATCACCCAGAGCTGGGTTTGAACACAACCCAAATGCACAACCAACCATATTGATCTGGACACCCAGAGATCAGATGGTTTGGCCTTGGCGTCGCCGCTTCGAAACACCATCTGCTCCAGCCACATTGAATTGACATCCAGCGATATCCATGCCAGACCTCTATGAATCAACCTTGAGGCCTCCTTAGGAAGGTGAACCGGTGTCGTTAAGACGTCAGAGGTCGTGCCTGGCAGCGCCCAATCATTCTTGTGTTAAGTTTGATGGCCTCTATGAAGCCATTAACAACCATCCCTCTCGGCATAGTCTGCAACTCTGGCAACTGCAGTCTTGGGCAAGGCTGAAACCAGCCCGATTTCGACGAACAGTGATGGAGAGACGCACAGCCTGCCGTGATGCAACATCATCCCCAGCAAAAGCAAGATCAAAGTAATCCGAACCTAGCTAATACAAGTTAGCCAAGCCCGACCCCATTCGATTCGAAATTTCCAACATAGCTAGAAAAACCAGTTTGCTATGGAGCCTAAGACTAAATCCTCTGATCACTACTGCAGCCCACAATACCATGAACCGATCTGCCAGTGAATATGGATGTGGATGCGATGAGAACCTCTATGGAAGCAACCCAAAGGCGGCGCTAGGGTTTCGAGAGATGTCGTTCTCCATATAACTCATTCTTATTTGTTCGTGAATGAACATTCCCATTCTCATGGACAATATGGTGAGAACTTAGCCGAAGCTTCTTGGGACATGACACCTTTAGAGGCCGTGAAGATGTGGGCGGACGAGAAGGCAGACTATGACTATGCCTCCAATACATGTGTTGATGGCAAGGTCTGCGGCCACTATATACTCCGGTGGTCTGGGCAAAATCAACCCATGTTGGGTGTGCCAAGGTTCCTTGTAAGAATGGAGGTACTTTTATAACATGCAACTATGATCCTCCTGGTAACTATGTTGGCGAGAAACCTTTCTAGACTTTCACCTCGGATAAGGATGCCAATTTTCTGAGGAGTTCGGCTCCGGCTTATAACCACATATATAAATGAGTATTTCTATTTTTTGCTAGCTAGTTTTCAATTTTGATTTTAGTATAGAGAGAGGGCATTTGTAATTATATTAATCCTCTTGTCGTTTACATGTAATCTGCACGTATTGATTGAATCTAAAAAAAAAAAAAAAAAACATTTTACCTGTGTATATGTTGTTCTTATAATGTCCCATGTGGATCTTGGATTATTTCGTGATTGACCAAATCTCTAATGTGGGACTTGGGCCCTAATTTCCAGTGTATGAATTGGATTGTTAATTGATTTCATGTGCAAACCTAGAGTGAGGTTGCACTTGAGGGGGCGTGTTAAAGAGACCAGATCCTAGATTTGGAAAGTGACAAAAGAAAATATAACTTATATGTAGGTGACTCTTACCCAATTGTACTGATACCTTTTGTGTTAAATCCTAACACCTAATGGGTGGTCCAGTTGGGACAGTATTGGTACAATGGTGGACTACGAACAATGTTTGTCGCTATTTAACTAACCCTACACTACAAGAGAAAATGTCATCGGCGACAACCCAAAGTTATCGTAAAAAGTCTAAATTTCTCGCTTAATTGAAAATGTGACGACTTTGGGTTATCACAATCAGTTGTCGCCTAATGTGACGACTTTGGGTTATCACAATCAGTTGTCGCCTAATGTGTTGTAGGTATAAGGTTTACACTTGATGTGTTGGCATCCCTATACAAAGCACTGAAGAAGCCTACAAAGTTCATCAAAACTGATCTCGGAGAATTTCAGGTAATTGCATCTCATGCATAAGCACGGGATTGCAACATGTGTTGCAATCCCCGAGTCAGTCCTAGTCAACCCTACATTTTTGGGAGTCCAATTTTGGAAAGTATCTTTTGGTTTTTAGATTTTATTTTACAAAGATATTTTTCAACTGATAAAATCGTGTTTTTGAAGTCCTAGGTGATTTAGGATTTGTTTATTTTAATTGAATATCTTTTATTAAAAGATCTTTCCTAGTAGGAGTCCAATTAGGGTTAAGTCTTAATTGTTGAGAATTTATTTTCTCCTCAATATATTCAGAAAAGTAGCGTTGATTGTGGAGGGATTTTGATGCAAGAATTATTATGTGTCTTGCTTGCTTAGAAAGAGTTACATAGGAGTCCATCAAACACTTGTTCCGTGTCTAAGTGTTTCATTGTTCATTCATATACATGCATTGATTCTCTCGAGATCAGTAGAGAAGATTGGTGGTGCAAGTGGAGCGATATTTGCAGATCGTTCAAGTGAAGAAGAAGGTCAAGATTCAAGACAAGCACCTCTCTAGTGAGTCTAGAGATTGTAGCCGCGTAGAGAGCTATGTGTTTGTAAAGAACCATATCCTTCATCAATAAGTTGATTGATTTTATTTGGGTTCTCAAGAGTAAGAGCCCCGCAATATTTTTAATCTCAAAGTTGAGGTTTTCACTGCGTAACCAAAATTGTGCTTTCTGTGTGAATTTTTTGATTTCTGCCCAGTAAGGATTGCAACGTGTCTATCAATCCCCGAAACCCAGAAAAACGTTTCATCCAAGTATTTTCACTTGGTATCAGAGCGGGTTCTAAAGCTTTTTAGTTGATCCGAGGACATGATGGAACGTGAATTTGACAGAGCTGCTGGTTCGATAAATTGTCCCCCATGTTTTGATGGTGGAGATTACTCGCAATGGAAGATCATGATGAGGTTCAAGCCCAAGAAAAAAGTACAAAATGTTGCTTTCTCTTCTGTTAAAATGAAAGAAGTAGATGATAGTGGTTCTGAGGATTTGGCTTTACTAACCAAAGAATTTAAAAAATTTCTTAAAAATAAAAACTCCTTTGGTAGTACTTCAGAAAGTATATCTGAATCAAAAAGAGGGCAATTATCTGAAAAACGTTTTGACAAAAACAACAAAGTCAATAATTTTGATCAAGAGAAAAGTGTTGTTGAAAAACCTAAATGTTATGAATGTGGTGGTATTGGTCATATCTCTTCTGATTGTGGAAACTGAAAATATAGCTCACCAAATGACAGGACTCTTAAGTCAACTTGGAGCGACAGTGAGGATGATTCTCAAACTGAGAATGAAGAAGAGAACATTGCATTCACCTCCTCACTTCATCATGAGGCATCTGATGATTCCAACAATGAAGGTGAGATTTTTTATGTATCTGATGATGAGACTAATGATAAGTGCAGGGAACTGTATAAAGCTTCAAGAGTGATGCTCAAAAGAAATCTCAAGCTGGAGAACGAGATTGAGCAAGTCAGAAAAGCAAAGGAAAAGGCCGAGTTAAATCTTGAATCATGCAAAGAAAAATGGGAAGGTGAACGCATTGCTTATACTGACAAAATTGATGTTTTGCAGGATAAGATGAATTCCCAAACTTGGGAGGTGGAGCGTACTGAGTTGATTGACATGATTAAAACCCTTCAGGTTGAAGTTAAAGCTCAATCAAATTTGAATGTCTCACTAACCTCTGAAATTGAGAATTTGTAGGTTAAGCTTAAAGAGTCTCAAGAAAAGTTCAACAAATTCTCAATAGGGTCAGATTTGGTTTCCAAAATGATTGGAATTGGAAAACCACACACCAACAAGAAAGGGTTGGGGTATGAAGGTGCAAAAACAGAAGGTGTAAAAATAGATCGTTCTGACTTTGTGAAAGGTGTGAGCTCAAGTGTGCACTCAAGCTCATCAAATGACCAAGAAATTCATCCCCCAACTCTTCCTCAAAAGCCTAAATTTGATTCAGCACCTCCACCTTATCAAAGGAGAACTCAGGTAGGTTCTGACATTCACACCTCTGTGAATCAGCCAAGGTACGATAAACTCTCCAAAAATTTTGTTCCCATGTGTCATCATTGCGGAAAATTGGGACACATACGTCCTAGGTGTAATATACTTCGCATGGTCACTCAAAATCAGAGAAAAGCATCAAAAATTAGCCCAACTGCATCACTGCAAGCTGAGCTGAAAGAGCATCTGAAGTTGATTAACAGGATTGTAGAGCGTATTGCAATCCCCAAAGAGAAGAATTTGAAGCAGAAGCAAATCTGGATTAAAAAAGGTTCTAATAATTGTTTCTCTGCTCATATGGATAATTTTGATAATATGCTTGAGCTTGCTTTTGTTCCTACTGAACCTAAATTGGTTGATTCGTTTACTAAGCCCTTAAACACAGCTCGATGTGAATCACTTAGAAGCACCATTGGTGGATGCTCTAAGTATTGATACTCTCACTTCGCTTGATCCATTTTGCATGATTTCATAGTGTATGATACCATATTAGTATAAGTGCATTACGCTTTTTATTTCTGCATTTTGTTTTCAGTTTTCTGGAAAATCAGGATTGCATGTGTGGTTTGTATCCCTACCAGTGTTCTAAAAATCGGCCGCCCCGGCCGCTTAGGCGGCGGGTCTCCGCCCGAAGTAATGCTAAATCGGTGGATGTAGGCGGGTTGGGGTTTGGGCGGCCACCTAGGCAGCTTAGGCGGGCGACTAGGTGCCTGGAAGGTTGAGCGGGGCGTTGGGCGGCCGGGCTAGGCGGATTTGGAATTAAATTGAATCCTACTGATCAAGCAAAATTTGAGTGGTTCGGTAATTAACGAAGAGAACTTGAATCTGGAATTGAATGAAAACCTAGAAAACAATCAAAGCCTTGCTCAGGGTTAAATGAGATTTGGGGGATTTATCTGAGTTTTCAGTTATGTGAGAGGATTAGCAGCAACAGACGATTACAGATGAGTTTGATTTGGAGTAGGAGATTGATTGAAACTTGGCACCGATTTTTGGTTTTGAGCAAACTGTGGATTTCGGCTCTTCGAAGATGAAGCCCAGAGAGAGAGAGCGTTGTGAGTTTGTGGGGGTTTACTGCTCAGAGAAAGAGAGAGAGGAGAGAGGTGATGCGAAGCTTGTGTGGTGTGGATAACTACAACATTGCTGATATTGTAAAATAGAATTGAGTATATATTTTAATAATCTATGAAATATCATGGGTGTATCAGTGTCTAGTATCAAACTAGCATGATACATATTATTAATCATTGCTATAATTATCTAAAATTATTGCTGCAACTGTTGTAATATAATTTTATAATTATATATTATAAAAATAAAATAAAAATTCACAAAATACAAAACCTCCTAGGCGCCGCCTAGGCACCCGCCTGGGCGTCTGGGCGCTAGTCCTTTGGCCACCGCCTGACTAGCGCCTAGCGATTTTTAGAACCATGATCCCTACGTGTCTGACAGCAATCGAATTGAACTTAGATGGACAAGTGTTCTGATACTTTCCTTAAATATGATTGTGATGAGTCGAATAACATGTTTTGAATGGGTTCTTGCATCACTTTGTAATCTTGAGCATGAACAACATATTCTTTATCACTTTGTATTCTCACATGCACACATACTCCTTTGTGGTGGTACGTATCCTCTTGGTTGATTTGATTTTAGTTCACACATACTAAGTGATCAGTGAATATTGTTGTTGCTCCCTGTTAAAAATGTACAAATATTTGGAGCAAGGCCAGGCTATTCCCAAAGTAAACAGGCCTTGGTCGTGGTGAGCGATATGAGGTTTGGGAAGAAAAGGGAATGGTTTGGTAACCCCGGTGGATTGTGAAACTATTGACTCGAGTTGATATGTCCTTTGGGATGTCCTTGTTACATCTAGTACCCTAAAGTCAACTGACTTGGGAGTTGTTGGCATAAAACTTGTTACATGAGTCTTAGTTTTCTTGAAAAAAAAATGTGAAAAAGCTTCATAGTGTGTGAAAGGCAAAAAGAAAAAAATATTATGCCCACATGGTGTCATAAGGGGAGATTTGAGTTGATTGTGATTATCTTTTTCACTTCTTATGTGCGTTCTATTTTCTCTGATTATGAGATTCTTACAAACCCCACTTTGAGCTATGTTCACTTACACAACAAAGGTACAGAATACTCAATCAACTTCTTGCTTACTTTGTTGTTGTCAAAATCTCTTCACTCATGTGACCTTAACTTATTACTTTCATGTTTGAGGATTGGTGCTAATTAACACCCTTGTCTAAAAGCTATGCTTTTGTCTCTGTCATTTGTACAAGAATACAAATATAAATGCCATGTTTATAATGTTTAACTCCCTATATTTTGCTAAGTTATTTCCTTTAACTTTATCAATTTAACTTAATTAGCGTTTTACAGGTAAAATAGAGTCTCAAAGACCAGAAATGCTACAAGGGATGTAGAAATGAAGAAAAATGAAGAAATGGAAGTTCTCCCAGGTTGACTAGGAAAAGGAATCCCAGTTGGAGTAGGAATCAAAAGCTGACTTGGACTCAAACTCTTAAGTCGCGGAAATTAGAAGTTCTACTTGGACAAGGAAACCCAATTCTACTCAGATAAGGAATACTAGTGTGACAAGGAATCCCTGTTGGATAAGGATTACTCAAGAGCGTGGAAGCATCTCGGAAAATGAAGCAATATTCAACTAGGAAACCTACTTGCATATGGAGTTCTACTCATACTAGGAGACCTATGGAAGCTAGGAGAAGCCATTGGAACGTTCATGAAGCATCTAGAAGTCTCAAGAAGGATCATATGCCGTGCACATGGAAGAAGAAGTCACAAGGAATTCGGATTTCAAAGCAATATGGAGTTTGGATTTCTAGTTGAGTTTGGATTGGATTTTCCGTGGGATTCTTGAAGGTTCTTGAAATTAAGTTCTTGACGTTTCATCTTCAGCAATGACATGTGAGAGGCATGTGATGGAAGGAAAACCTAATTGGACACAAGTTGTGCTTTAAAAGTCAAATCCATTACAGATTCGGAAAACTGCCTGTGCAGATCAGTCAACTTCAACGGAGTGTCAAAAATAGCTCAGAGCTCAGAAAATTATGATCTTTATATGGTTGGAAAGCTACAGATGTCTAGTTTTCAGATCGTTTTACGGTTTGTCAATATCAATGTTCTAGAGGAATTTATGGCCGTTTTAGTGAACTGCGGTCAATCCTGCCGGGAATCTGTTTTGTGTCAAAGAAGTCCTAGATCAACACAAACTAAGAGAAGTCAAGTAGAAACGAATTGGGAGTGCTTTGAGACGTTCTCCTATATATACCTAGTGTATTTGACGTCTCAAGGTTACACTTTTTCTCCACAATTTCGATTTCTCACTTGTGCTCTTGAGTTTTCAGGTTTTCGCATCTTCAAGTTCCTAGCCGTGCCATCCTCCATCCTTGCCGTGATCTTCACCATGTGCCACCACCTTGGAGCTGCTTTGGATCTTTGGGACGTGACTAAGGGTTGTTCATACCACCTTCCATATGTTTTCTTCATGGTTTAGTGTTCTTGTTGATAGATTTTCTGTTTTTGATTTTCTTTGTGTAAAACCGAAACCATGAATTAATAAACTGATTTTTGGATGCGATTTTGATGTTCTTTTCAATGTTTGATCTGTTTATGTGCCTTTGATTCTTGTTGGTTGCCGAAATATGGAATGATAATCTGGTTTTGTTTTATAGAAAACTCTTATGTGTTTTTGTTCTTCGGTTCGAAACATAAAATGATTGCATGTAATTGGAGCTAGTAATTAGGTTAACGCTTCGTGACCCTAATTCAATATGGTAGTAAAGGCTTTGTACAAAGGTCGAGATCAGATTATGCATGTAATGAAAAGACTTTCTTCGAGTACTTGAATTTGCATGTTTATTGACTAAACTTTCACTTGCTCTTAATGATTTGAATGTATGAGATTATGAGTCGCTTCGTTTGTGTGATACTTGCGTTTGAAATATATTGGTTAGGCGCTTCGTTTGATCAATTGTGTAAAGGGAAGTCATATAAGGGACATTGGTCGCTTGTATCTTTGTTTCTTGGGTTGATAACGTCCAAGGTGATTAATAAGATATATAAAAGATTGCATGAATGAATTGATCTTGAATGGTTCTTGATAAATTGTTTTCTGAAAATTCTTCTTTTCCCACCTTTGTAAATAAAACGTTTTTGTTCTTTATTTGTTTTCTGAAAATTTATGTTTTCAATCTTCAAAAACCCCCCTATCTTTATGTTTTCTTGTTTGTGTAAATATACAAAATCGGTTTTTAGGTTTTTAGGGATGCATGTTCACGTAATTAGCTAAGTATATAATCTGAAAATAATGTTTTAAAATCGTAATTAGTAGCTTAGGAATTAAGTTTGGCCGAAATATACCTTAGGTGTTTTCTAGCTAGGAATTGTTTTGGTGGTTTTTAGGAATTTGTTTTGTGTTTTTTAGGGATTGCTAAAAAATAGGGATTCGTTTGGTGTTTTTTAGGAAAAGTAGTTAGAGTTAGTTTTAAACTTGTATTCCTTGTTTGACTTGGTTTAGAATTTGTTTTCTTATAGATTAAGTAATCCTAGGTAGTGTATAACTAGTAATCCTTGTTGTATGTGGATTTCTAATGTGACTAGCTATGATTTGTAAAATGTATATAAGTAGGAGTAGGATTTCCAAAACCTTTTCTAACTTAAATTCTTTGTTTGTTTCGAATTGTGTGAGTATATATGTGTTAGTTTTCGTTGCTTCTTCATTCTTTGTTCTCTAATTTCGTGTGATACATGTATGTCTCTCTAATTCTTTCTTTGTTGTTCTTCTAACTTTTGTGTGAACTTGTAAATGATTTTTAACATTTTCGTAAATTTGTAAATTCTTATTCTTTGATTTCGTTTCACATGTTTGTACCCTCAATCCCCGGCTTGAACGATCCTTGCTTATTCTATACTAACAACTACATTTTTCAGGGTTAAATTGGCGATTGCTTTTGCACGTATCAATTTTTGGCGCCGTTGCCGGGGATTGAAAAATCTTCATGTGATTAACGCCACTAAGGTATGATTTTGGTAAGGGATTTAAAACTATTATGGAATAGGTGAAGTCTCTTTTGTTGATATTAGCCTTAACCCCTTATTAGTACCTGATTCAGGTCTTTTAAGGTTGAGGGCGGCTTTTATTAACACTTGAAAAATGTCTTGCACTTAGGATTTTTCTTATCTAAGTAAGTATAGCCTATGTGAGATGGTGTCTAGGAAAGGGGACAACGTTCATGATAGGTTTTGATCTAGAAGTGCGATCAAACGAGCCTAAACCACTATGTGGGAGTAGCTTGTGCCAAAATGGTTTCTACCTCTCGTTCTCGTCCTCCCCCACCTGGCCATTTCAGTAAGGTTGCTCAAAGGATTTGAAAATAAATTTGTGTGGAGGCAAGGACTTGGGCCGCACGTCCAAAGCATAGTTCATGATGTCTTGTTGAAGTCATATACTTAGACAATTTTCGAAAGAATTGGTTTTGGTAAGAATAATGTAAGTCATAACGGAATAGGTGAGAGTTCTTTTATTAATACTTGTCAAGCAACTCCGTTTATCTCTGCGGCACACCTTAGTAACACAGGGTGTCTAGGTTGATTGGATACGAGAAGTGCTTACAAGGGGGCCAAAACCACTATGTGGGAGTAGCTCCGCCAAAATCGTTCCTCTACTACTTGGCTCTGTGCCAAAAGAGTTACCAAAAGATAAAGGGGGGGGGGACTTGTATTAACATTAGAATCTCTGGGCCGCACGTCCAAACCTGGACTTGCAAATCTCTTATTGAAGTTGGTTAATTCGAAAGTTGTAAAAGATTGTACCTAACCACTATAATTTTCGTTGGCCATTGTATGCTTGTATATATGTGACATTTTTAGTGTGTGTACCTTGGTCCACGTCTTGTATATTCCTTACTAACTTTATTCTTTTGTTCTACTACAGATCAATGAATGTCCGGACCATCTAAACCACCCAAGTACCCTAAAACACCCCTCCACGTCATCCAAGAGCGAATTTAGAGGTTGAAGAAGAACTCGGACATCTTTGACGTTCAAGTGACTACTCCACTTCAGTTTCGTGAGCTTCAAATAGATAGTGAAGGCAATAGAGTAGAGGGAGGATCAGAAACTTCCAACACTTCATCTGATCAATCACCACCTCCATCACCTCGTGCACTACTTATCATCCCACCACCACCACCACCAATGGCTCTCACCATAAGGCAACTCTCTACATCCGTCATCCCACCAGGTGGCGTCCCCACTTGTATAACCTACCCTGCTGCAGCTGAGGGATCAACAGCTGATTTTGAGTTGAAGTCTGGACTGCTTCATCGTCTTCCTACATTCCATGGACTCTCTATGGAAGATCCCAACCAACACTTGATGGAATTTCAATTCATATGCACTAGCATGAAGCCTCAAGGAGCTGATGAGCATATTTTGAAGTTGAAAGCCTTCCCATTTTCGTTGGCTGACAAGGAAAAACAATGGCTTTATGAGTTGCCTAGTGGACGAATTACATCTCGGGGAGATATGATGAAGGCATTTCTTGAGAAGTATTTTCCTACATCTCGCATCATCATGCTTAGGAAGAAGATAAGTGGGATCCAACAAGGGCAAGAGGAGTCCTATGCAGAATATTATGAAAGGTTCAAGTCTCTTGTCACTCAATGCCCTCAACATGGCATGAAGGATGAGACCTTGCTCACTTGTTTTTATGATGGGCTCACAAGCTTGGAAAGAGACATGCTAGATGCAGCTTCTGGTGGATCGTTTGTTGACAAGGAACCTGCGGCTGGAATGATTCTAATTGAGAATAGGGCCTTGAATCAACAACAATATGGAAGCTCTAGGCCCAAAGCCACCACCATACGTGAAAAGGTCCATGAGGTAAGTACTTTAGCTCAATTGGAAGACAAACTTACTTCTCTTGTGTCTCAGGGAACACATGGACAAGTCATGGTGTGTGGAGTATGTTCTATGCAAGGGCATGTGTCTGACCAATGCCCTCAACTCATGGAAAGTGGAGGACAAGAAGGTGTCAACGCCATAGGGTTCCAACAAGGGTACCAACGTCCTAGGAATGATCCATTCTCAAACACCTACAATCCTGGATGGAAGGACCACCCTAATTTTCATTGGAAGGACAATGAGAACGTTCAAAATGCACCGCAAGGCTTCCAACAACGTCCTCAAGGCTTTTATCAAAAGCCTCAGCCTCCTAACCCTACTCCTTTCAATTCAAACTTTAATTCAAATGGTTCTTCTTCTTCTAATGATGAATTGATCAGAACTCTAACTAAATCTACTCAAGCTTTGATTGCAGGTCAAACTCATCATGGGAATCAAATCAATGCCATATCCACGGATGTGACAGAGATGAAGAAGCAAATGAGTCAAGTTGTGGAGTTCATGGCATGGGTAAGTTTCATGAGCAAGGTAAGCTACCAAGTAGTACCATCCCAAATCCTCACTTTGAGCAAGCCAAAGTCGTCACTACAAGGAGTGGTAAGCCCCTTGTAGACCTCCCTAAGCCTCAAAAGAAGGTCTCAACGTCCATTATAGAGGAGGAGGAGGACCCTGCAACGTCTAAGGCTCAAGTGACTTCTCCACCTACAAATGCAAAACTGAAACCTCAAGGTAATGTTCCTAACACTTTCAATTCGGTTATTGCTAATCAATCTTCTTCTCCTTTGCCTTTCCCAAGCAGATTTGCTAAGTCCAAGAAAGATGAGGCTGAAAAGGCTATCTTGGAAACCTTTAAGAAAGTGCAAATCAATATCCCTCTCCTTGAGGCCATAAAGCAAATTCCTAAATATGCCAAATTCTTGAAGGAGCTTTGTACCACAAGGAGACAAAATCGTGAGAAAGAAGTGGTGAAGGTAAGTGAGAATGTCTCATCTGTGCTTCAACGCAGAATGCCAGAAAAGTGTAAGGATCGAGGGAGTTTTTCTGTCCCTTGTGTCATTGGAACTACTAGATTCGAAAATGCCATGCTAGACTTAGGTGCTTCTATAAATGTCATGCCTTATTATGTTTATGAAACTCTAGGTCTAGGTGAACTTAAACATGATAATGTTATTATTCAATTGGCAGATCGATCTAATGCATACCCTAAGGGTTAGTTGAGGATGTACTTGTGCAGGTTGGTGAGTTAATCTTCCCAGCTGATTTTTACGTCCTAGAGATGGAGGAGCCTTCTCCCAAGTCAACGCCACTTTTGCTAGGTCGTCCCTTCATGAGGACGGCTAGGACTAAGATTGATGTGTATTCTGGCACCTTGACAATGGAATTTGATGGAGAAGTTGTTGGCTTCAACATCTTTGAGGCTATGAGGTATCCCTTAGTTGATTTTCAATCATGTTTTTCTATTGATATCCTTGATGAACTTGCGCAAAAATTCATGGAGATTATGGAGGAGGATGCCATGGCTTCAACCATTGCAAGTAGCGTTGGTGCTCTTGCGAATGGTGCCACCATGCCTAAGGAAGAGCTCACGGATTCTTATGAATCTATCCACCTAGAAAATGTTGCTTCTCTTGAGGCAACGTCCTATGTAGGTAAGTCAAGTCCTTCTTTTTCACTTCCCATCTCTACTAATAAATTAACCTCTACCTTCAGTGATTCAGGCACCTACCCTAGAATTAAAGCCATTACCAGATCATTTGAAGTACGTTTACTTGGGAGATAAAGAGACGGTACCTGTGATTATATCTTCATCATTGACGTCTACTCAAGAGGATAGACTTGTGGAGATGCTTAAGAGGCACAAGACTGCAATTGGTTGGACTTTAGCGGATATCAAGGGAATAAGCCCTACCACTTGTGTCCATAGGATTTTGCTTGAGGAGGGAGCCAAGCCAACTAGGGAGGCTCAAAGACGTTTGAACCCACCTATGATGGGTTGTGAAGAAGGAGGTTATCAAACTCCTTGATTGTGGCGTCATATACCCTATCTCAGACTCCAAATGGGTTTCACTAGTTCAAGTTGTGCCTAAGAAGTCTGGGATAACTGTTGTGAAGAAAGCAGAGAATGAGTTAGTGCCTCAGAGAACTGTGACTGGACATCGAGTTTGCATAGACTATAGGAAGCTCAACGCCACTACTAGGAAGGATCACTTCCCTTTGCCATTCATTGATCAGATGCTTGAGAGGTTAGCTGGCCATGAGTTCTATTGCTTTTTGGATGGATATTCTGGTTACAACCAAATCGCCATTGCTAATGAGGATCAAGAGAAAACGACCTTCACTTGTCCTTTTGGAACGTTCGCCTACAGAAGGATGCCCTTTGGCCTATGCAACGCTCCAGGTAAGTTTCAAAGGTGCATGGTAAGTATCTTTTCTGATTTTATTGAGAAAATTATTGAAGTTTTTATGGATGACTTTTCTGTTTTTGGTAAAGACTTCGAAAATTTCTTATGTAACTTATAATTGATACTTGAACGTTGTGAAGAAACTAACCTTGTTTTAAATTGGGAAAAATGTCACTTTATGATTAAACAAGGGATAGTTTTAGGGCATATTGTTTCAAAACGTGGAATTGAAGTAGATAAAGCTAAAGTAGATCTTGTTAGATACTTACCATACCCCACAAGTGTGAGGGAGGTCCGTTCTTTTCTTGGACATGCAGGTTTCTACAGGCGCTTTATCAAGGACTTTTCCAAGATTTCTAGGTCCCTATGTCATCGATCTACTTCAAAAGGAGGTGGCATTTGAGTTTGATGAGGATTGCAAGAAGGCATTCAACACCTTGAAGGAGCTTCTAACGTCTGCACCAATTATGCTTCCCCCAGATTGGTCTCTTCCCTTTGAGATCATGTGTGACGCCTCTGACTATGCCATTGGGGCCGTGCTTGGCCAAAGGAAGGACAAGAAGCCCTATGCCATCTACTATGCATCAAGGACCCTTAATGATGCTCAATTCAATTACTCTACAACTGAAAAAGAACTCTTAGCTGTTGTTTTTTCCTTAGAAAAATTTCGATCTTATTTATTGGGTACTAAAGTTATTATTTATTCTGATCATGCAGCTTTAAGGTACCTGATGTCAAAGAAGGAGGCAAAACCAAGGCTAATTCGTTGGATACTCTTACAACAAGAGTTTGACTTTGAGATTGTACATACCTCCAATAATATGGAGTATTTACTACGTCACCAAGCATAAGTAACACCCACTTTGGGACATCCACAAGACATGGCAAGGCCCAACCGAGACATACATCGTGTAGCCCTATGTTCAGGCTACGCGGCGGTATCCGGAAGTCACAAATCCGCCACCGGGAAGCCACCTTTCCGCCCTTGCCAAGATGCCACCACAACATAGCTTTCTACATGCTTCTAGGCTTTCTAAACTAGAAATATGTGGAAACTTGTCCCACATCGAAGAATAAGTAGAGGAAGGGCATTCCTTCATCTATAAAAGGAATGCCTCCTCCCACAACTCAACACATTCATTACATCTCTTGTAATCTTGTTAGGCCGCAAGGCTCGACACACTAGTATAGCTTTCAAGTGGACGTAGTCTCTCGCTCATGCGGAGGCGAACCACTATACATCTTGTGTCAATCTCTCTCTCTCTCTCTCTTTCTTTATTTATAGCTAACTAGAGATCCCACGGATCATTAACGTTAACATTGGCGCCGTCTGTGGGAAGCCAACACAATGGCTTCGTCACCTACCGTGAGCTAAGTCTGCTTAGCGGAGCTTGAAGAAATTCCTTCCTTCTTTGAGTTTATGTTTGAATTAATGTTTCTTGGCGGCAACTAGAGCAGAGTGTGCAGAAATTTGCACCTTGCGGGCTGGTCAACACGTGGTCAACGCCCAGCGGAGTTAGTCAATGCCCATGGAGTGGTCAAAACTTGCAGAAACCAGCATATGGGGCGGTCAATGCTTGGTCAACGCCCGACGGGGTTGGTCAACGCCCAACCCATGAAAGTCAACGCTGGTACCACAAAAAAAAAAAAAAAAAAATTATGGGCGGCCAAAATTTTCTCTGGACACCCAGAAATCTTCTCTGGGCACCCATCCAGTTTTCAAATTTCCCGCCAGACTTTTATCCGCCACTCCGCTGCACCATCTCTGCTCGGTCGGCGACAACCCAGTCCGCCAGGAGCCACCCCTCAGCTCTCCACCGCTAGCTGAGCTCCACTTGGCCACAACTTCCGCCGACTAAGGCTGCACCTCCGCTAGGCAAAGGCTCCGCTCCACTGATGAAACCCGCTCCGCCAAGAACCCACGTTCTTCAATCACCAAGAGCCAAGCCTCCGCTAGTCTTCATCCGCTACGCACCACAAGCGGTAAAACTCCGTACAGTGCACCGCCAAACACCATCCACTGCTAGCCATCACTCGGGCGCCGTTGACCAATTTCCGCTGCACCACTTCTGATCAAACTTCGCTAGCTAGGCTACACTCCACCAGCGGCAGCAGTAAGCCCAGCGCCTAGCGCACACCAGCGGCACCGCCAGAGCATAGACCGGCCCCAAACCCGCCAAATGCTCCTCCGCTGAACTTTTCCTCCGCTGGCCATCAGCTCCTCAGCTCCTCCGCTGAACTTTTCCTCCGGTGCTCCGCCGGGAATAGCTCCGCCCAACCTTTGCTCTGGACCGCACGCAACCACCGCCAGGCTCCATCCGCTGAGGAATCACCGCCCACCTCCTCCGCCCACTGCAGTCCCCGACCTGCAGTCCTCTAGCTAGTCCTCCGCCGGACTGCGCTTCAGCGGCACACCTCCGCTTAACCCGGCGTCTCCGCCGCACTTTGATTCCAGACAGCCCCTGCTGAGCTCAGGCTTCCGCCAGCCAGTCCTTCCGCTGTGATTCTCCGCCGGACATAACCGCTCTGGTCCTCCACTGCTTCTCCGCTCGACCATTCCTGCTGAGCTTTACCGCCGGCCATCCTCCTATCCTCTTCAGTCCATCTGCAACGCTTCTTAAGCACACACTCCATCCAACGCCGACCGCCATTTTCTCTGGGCACCCCCACCCCGAATCTGTACCCAGTATCTTGACTCCAGAAAAGCTAAGTCCTTTTCTCTTAAATCTGTTTTGATGCCAGATGTCCACTTAACAACTGGTTTGGCCCATGCATCTATGCGGCTATATGGACACCTCATGCTTCATTCTAAGTACATACTGCATCTGTGCACGTTCCCACTAGCCTTATATGACTTTTGAGTGCATATTAAACTAGTGTCATGCAGTTGACATGTGTTTCCCTTATTTGACTTTCATGATTGTCAAACTGGAATTAGTTTGTGTACAACAATGCGTTTGTCTGAGTGACAAGCAAAGCTCGTACTTGTTGGAGTGACAGGCATTATTAATTTGGCATCACCCTTTTCATACTTATTCTGACTCTGCATATGTGTTCTCCGAATCAAATTTGAGCACAATTGCTCTAGTCTTACTAAATGCATTTATATGGACTAAGTGTTAATTCTCTACTCTTTTTTTGGTAGAATGACAGGAGACATGCAAATTATTTGTGTTGATTTTACCAATCCGCATATTCATCTATTTTTGCAAGGCAATTCAATTGACGGACATTATCAGCGTACTTTATCCGCCACAAGGACATGCTCGGCCAAACTCCGCTAGCCCCCTAATTGGCACAAGATAAGTAGCTTCATCTTATCTCTTACGCTCCTGCACTTTGAGCTACCGCCGATGCCATGTCTATACATGTCTCCATGACCCTTACGCATGCCTACGGCGTGTTATTAACACCTTTACTACATCGTACATGCTTGCTTTGTGTGTTTTGTCATTTTTTCATGCAGATACATACTTTACGAGTCTACGGTCTACGACCAAACCGCCACGCGGTAAGGCAACGCCTCATAATAGCACTGACCGCTACGCGGCATTGCAGCAAGGGACTAGTTAACACAGCCTACGGCAGCCATTGATCCGGCAGTTAACCCCGACGCTTGGGTACTAAAGATTGGGATCGCTACCCAACACCCTCTGCTCCGTGCAGCTTCCCCTCAACAAACAAATTACCGACCATCCGGAGGTCCGTCATGGCTGGGGAGTCGGGGACTCTCTAGCGGGGCCTAGCAGGGGCCCACCCCATTTGAGCTTCCGCTCACGAGCTTCCCGCTCATGCCTTCCCGGCACCCCATTTGAGCTTCCCGCTCATGCCTTCCCGGCATCCCATTGAGCTTCCGCTCATCCCCCTTGAGCTTTCCGCTCATGCCTTCCCGGCATCCCATTGAGCTTCCGCTCATCCCCCTTGAGCTTCCCGCTCATGCCTTCCCGGCAACCATTGAGCTTCCGCTCACGAGCTTCCCGCTCATGCCTTCCCGGCACCCCATTTGAGCTTTCCGCTCATGCCTTCCCGGCATCCCATTGAGCTTCCGCTCATCCCCCTTGAGCTTCCCGCTCATGCCTTCCCGGCAATCCTTGAGCTTCCCGCTCATGCCTTCCCGGCAATCCTAGAGCTTCCCGCTCATGCCTTCCCGGCAATCCTCGAGCTTCCCGCTCACGCCTTCCCGGCATTCCCAATCTTCACATTCATGTCTACTCGACACACCACACGTTAATGGAACATGGAATTCTTCTACCATTTGTCGCTCCCGACAAATTGAATTCTTTTCGCGTTCCATTAATACAAGCGACAACCAAACAAACGCTTACCTTCGCAGCGCTCATACAACTTCCATTTATCATATGCAATCCATATGCTCACACGGCCATACGCGCTCTCGAGTTTGTACGTCATAATCAATCGTACTCGACGCCATTTGCGTGTATACATCAACATGTATCACGCACCTCATACGTTTATATATGCCAACGCATATCAATGCAACTCACATTTTTTGCCCAATGCAACGAGCATTCTACGTTTGCCTGCTTTTTGTTTTTATTGTGCAGGTTAACGAGTCCCTTCTTGCTTACAGAGTTCGGGGACTTGTGGGCTCCGTACCGCCCGGTTACTTATGCTTGATGACTTCGTGATTTGAACTCCCCAACCAAGAAGCTACTCTTACTCGGGGACTTCGGGGACTTGTACATACCTCCAATAATATGGAGTATTTACTACGTCACCAAGCATAAGTAACACCCACTTTGGGACATCCACAAGACATGGCAAGGCCCAACCGAGACATACATCGTGTAGCCCTATGTTCAGGCTATGCGGCGGTATCCGGAAGTCACAAATCCGCCACCGGGAAGCCACCTTTCCGCCCTTGCCAAGATGCCACCACAACACAGCTTTCTACATGCTTCTAGGCTTTCTAAACTAGAAATATGTGGAAACTTGTCCCACATCGAAGAATAAGTAGAGGAAGGGCATTCCTTCATCTATAAAAGGAATGCCTCCTCCCACAACTCAACACATTCATTACATCTCTTGTAATCTTGTTAGGCCGCAAGGCTCGACACACTAGTATAGCTCTCAAGTGGACGTAGTCTCCCGCTCATGCGGAGGCGAACCACTATACATCTTGTGTCAATCTCTCTCTCTCTCTCTCTTTCTTTATTTATAGCTAACTAGAGATCCCACGGATCATTAACGTTAACGTTAATAGAGATCAAGGACAAGAAGGGTTCAGAGAATGTTGTAGCCGACCACTTGAGTAGACTAGTGAATGAGGAGGACGCCATACCCTTAGTAGAGATGTTTCCGGATGAACAACTCTTCGGAATCCAGGTAAGTGAGCCTTGGTATGCAAATATTGTTAATTATTTGTTATCTAAAACGTTCCCTAGTAATATGCTAAGTGCTCAACGTGATAGACTTAAGTTTTTAGCTCGACAATATGTTTGGGATGATCCTTACTTGTGGAAATATTGTTCTGATGAATTGATAAGGAGATGTGTGCCTAATAATGAACAGAAAGCTATACTTGAGTTTTGTCATTCTAAACAATGTGGTGGTCACTTTGGCTCTGAGAGAACTGCTAGGAAGGTGTTGGAATGTGGTTTTTATTGGCCTACTTTGTTTAAAGATGCATATAATTTTTGTATGACATGTGATAGATGCCAAAGAACCGGTAATTTAGGCCCTAGAGATCAAATGCCTTTAGCCCCTGTGATAATTGTCGAAATCTTTGATGTGTGGGGTATTGATTTTATGGGACCTTTTCCTTCATCTAATGGTTTTCTCTATATACTCTTGGCGGTTGATTATGTTTCTAAGTGGGTGGAAGTGAAAGCCACCAGGACTAATGATTCTAAGTTTGTTGCAGAGTTTATAAAGTCTAACATTTTTAGTAGGTTTGGCATGCCTAGAGCTATCATTAGTGATGGCGGTTCTCACTTTTGCAACAAGACCATTGAAGCTTTGCTTAGGAAGTATCATGTGACACATAAGGTTTCAACGCCTTATCATCCTCAAACGAGTGGACAAGTAGAAGTTTCAAATAGGGAGATCAAGAGGATACTTGAGAAAACCGTGGGTCCTTCAAGGAAGGATTGGAGCCAACGTTTGGAGGATGCATTGTGGGCGTATAGGACGGCTTACAAGACACCAATTGGGATGTCACCATTTCGGTTAGTGTATGGGAAGTCATGCCACTTACCTGTGGAGTTGGAGCATAGAGCTTGGTGGGCCGTGAGGATGTTTAACATGGATCTGGATGAAGCTGGATTTCATAGGAAGTTGCAACTCAATGAGCTTGAGGACATTTGAAATGATGCCTATGATAGTGCACGGATTTACAAGGAAAAGACAAAGGCTTTTCATGATAAGATGATTTGTGGAAAGACTTTTGTAGTTGGTCAAAAAGTTCTTTTATTTCATTCTAGATTAAAACTTTTTCCTGGTAAGTTGCATTCTAGATGGGTTGGTCCTTTTGTTGTTACTAAAGTTTTTCCTCATGGTGCTATACAGATAAGGAGTCAAACAACTGGAGCTGAGTTCAAGGTGAATGGTCATCGTCTTAAGCCTTACTATGAGGCGTTTGTGGAGCACAATGTGGAGGATGTACCCCTCCAAGAGGCGCCACAACCAGAGGAATAAATGAAGGTGCAAGTCTAGGCTGAAAGACTTTAAACATTAAGTGCTGCATGGGAGGCAACCCATTTCATCCGTAGCTGTGGAGGAGCCATCAACGCAGATTTGCTTTCTTGAACTCTTCCCTTCTCTTTTATTTTCATAAACTTTGTTTTTCTTTTAGGTTTCTTGCGTTATCTCTTATGCCATGCTTGATTGATGCTTTGTATGCTTTATACTTGTTTTTATATTGAGGACAATGCATGATTTAAGTGTGGGGGAAGGGTTTAACGTTTCACTTTGTTTTTAGGAGCTAGTTTTTGTGGTTATAAAAAGAAAAAGCAAAATAAAAAATCGGAAAATAAAAAAAAATTGCGTTAACTTTTGTTATTTGTTTTGTTTGTTTGTTTATTTATTGTTAGAGTCAAAATGAATTTTGGGTAAATATCTTCTTCATCGTAGGCGCATCCAATGGGATGTGATGTCTAAGGTCTAGTTTGGATACGAGAAGTGCTGACAAAGGGTCTCGTCCCTGTCGATCAAGTGAGCTGAGCTCCGCCAAAATCGTTCGTCTCTTCACCTGGTCATGTTCCAAAGGAGTTACCGAAAGAAGGAGGGAAATATCCCTAAGTCCAAAATGTTTTTGTCATGTTTGTTGCGTCATTTATGTGTTGTTTTTTTTATGTTTGTTTTGTGATCGAGTCTTAGGATGCCCTTTTAACTGTCTAGGATGAGCTTATATCTCAGAAATTAAGGCTAAAAGAGGATCACAAGATTGAGATAATGTTTGATGATATTCTTTGGTTAATTATGATTTATGAAAAGCATATGAATGTGTAGTAGATATGGTGTATGCGTAACTTTGGTACAGAATATGAACATGTGGAAGATAAGTTATGATTCATAATAACCCTTGTGAGAATTTGAGCCATGTGCCCTTTGTTTGTGAGTGATAAATGGAAAAATGAATTATACTCTTATTTTCTTGGCGATGATTTTGTTGATCTCATTATTCTTTCATCTTGATTGATTACATGCCATATATTAAGTTTGATGGACTAGAGAATGCTAGAATTCACTTTTATACTTGTTGAAACTTTTATCAATACATGTCCCTGATTTTGGAAAGGATAAAGGCAACTAAGGATTTTTACCACCATAGCCAAATATAGCCTGTGTCCTTATTTGTGCCCGTCGTGGGACCCCCTTAGTTTAACCATTTTGAGCCTATATTGAACCTTTTATTTCATCACCCTCAAAATTTCTAAACCCTTAACCCTAGTATAGTTAATTATATCCTTACCCTTTGTTCTAAAGACTTAGTGGAGCATATTTTTGGAGACTTTGCTTGGAGTTTTGGTGTCAAGGAAGACTTGTGAAGACATGAAGAAGTTCAAGTGTGGGGGTAGACTTGTCCATATGTAATCTTTATATGTAATTGCCGAAAGAAGAAAAAAAGAAAATTGAAATCGTAAAAAGAAAAGAAAGAAGAATATTACGGCAAAAATGAGAAAAAAAAAAGTTGTATTATTATTTTATGTTATGGATTTTAGTCCCCTATACTTTGTGGATTTGGAGTTTGCTTGGAAGTGAAGGCCCATTGTTGAAAATTTGGTCTTTGTCCGATTCACACTTGTTCAAAAGAAGGTTAGAATGAAGTTTGGGCCCAACATGATGACACTTGGCCCTTTTATAAAGCCTTGAAGGATACATGATGTTACAAGCTTGGTGGATTTCGAAGAAGATAGTCTCTCTACATCTACAAGTGCTCTACTAGGTTTTTAGGATACTTTGTGATTTTCCTATCCCTTCGTTTCTTTAAACCTTAAGCCTTGGCCCCACTACAACCCTTTCATAAGACCTCTTTGATCCTTAAGATGGGACAGCCTTCGATATGTGGAGATGAGTTATAAATGTTGAACTTATGGCTTGGGTTCATTCGTGCATGTAATTGATATCTTTCATGAGATCTTTAAAAGAAAAATATATATGTGCTTTCGTTTCTTATACATATGTGATCTACTTTGTAATCTTTCACATATACTTGAGTGAATAAGCTTTTAAGCATGAGCCTTGAATCTGAGAGAAGAAAGAGTGATATATCCATGTGAGGTTTGAATCATGACTTGTTTGAAATATGTTGAACTCCAACCATCACCATTGTTTACCCCCAAGTCTTGCATGCTTATATGTGAATTATATTTTGTAATTAGCTCTTGAATATCTTGAAGATGTGATGCTTGGTTAAGTGTTAATCTTGGTGACTTGAAAGTATGAGATTTCTGAGACAATATGTTAAGGGGCAATAGAAGTCTTTTGTGATGTCAACGATTGTGTCTTTGTTTTTTGGTTTTCGTTTTCGTTTTGAGTCTTCTTTGTGTTTTACGTTTTTTAGTCTTGTTATGTCTTAGTGTTTTTCGTTTTCTATACTTAGTATTTTCGTTAGTTTCTTTGTTTTTGTTTCTTAGTCTTTTTGGTTTGTTATGTTGATTTTGCTAAGGGACTAGCAAAAGCTAAGTGTGGGGGAATTTGATAGGAGCATAAATCCTATGTTTATAATGTTTAACTCCCTATATTTTGCTAAGTTATTTCCTTTAACTTTATCAATTTAACTTAGTTAGTGTTTTACAGGTAAAATGGAGTCTTAAAGACCAGAAATGCTACAAGGGATGCAGAAATGAAGAAAAATGAAGAAATGGAAGTTCTCCCAGTTTGACTAGGAAAAGGAATCCCAGTTGGAGTAGGAATCAGAAGCTGACTTGGACTCAAACTCTTAAGTTGCAGAAATTAGAAGTTCTACTTGGACAAGGAAACCCAATTCTACTCAGATAAGGAATACTAGTGTGACAAGGAGTCCCTGTTGGATAAGGATTACTCAAGAAGGTTCCGAAAGAATGTGGAAGCATCTCGGAAAAAGAAGCAGTATTCAACTAGGAAACCTACTTGCATATGGAGTTCTACTCATACTAGGAGACCTATGGAAGCTAGGAGAAGCCATTGGAACATTCATGAAGCATCTAGAAGTGTCAAGAAGGATCATATGCCGTGCACATGGAAGAAGAAGTCACAAGGAATTCGGATTTCAAAGCAATGTGGAGTTTGGATTTCTAGTTGAGTTTGGATTGGATTTTCCGTGGGATTCTTGAAGGTTCTTGAAAGTTCTTGACGTTTCATCTTCAGCAATGATGTGAGAGGCATGTGATGGAAGGACAACCTAATTGGACACAAGTTGTGCTTTAAAAGTCAAATCCATTACAGATTCGGAAAACTGCCTGTGCAGATCAGTCAACTTCAACGGAGTGTAAAAACTATCTCAGAGCTCAGAAAACTATGATCTTTATATGGTTGGAAAGATACAGATGTCTAGTTTCCAGATAGTTTTACGGTTTATCAATATCAATTTTATAGAGGAAGTTATGGCCATTTTAGTGAACTGCGGTCAATCCTGCCGGGAATCTGTTTTGTGTTAAAGAAGTCCTAGATCAACACAAACTAAGAGAAGTCAAGTAGAAACAAATTGGGAGTGCTTTGAGACGTTCTCCTATATATACCTAGTGTATTTGACGTCTCAAGGTTACACTTTTTCTCCACAATTTCGATTTCTCACTTGTGCTCTTGAGTTTTCAGGTTTTCGCATCTTCAAGTTCCTAGCCGTGCCATCCTCCATCCTTGCCGTGATCTTCACCATGTGCCACCACCTTGGAGCTTCTTTGGATCTTTGGGACGTGACTAAGGGTTGTTCATACCACCTTCCATATGTTTTCTTCACGGTTTAGTGTTCTTGTTGATAGATTTTCTGTTTTTGATTTTCTTTGTGTAAAACCGAAACCATGAATTAATAAACTGATTTTTGGATGCGATTTTGATGTTCTTTTCAATGTTTGATATGTTTATGTGCCTTTGATTCTTGTTCGTTGCCGAAATATGAAATGATGGAATCTAAAACTCCATCAATTAAAATTTCATCAGTTACAATTTCCATTATTTCGTTGTAAATTTTTAGAATTTGGAATGTATAATAAATTAAGAAAGTTTAAAACATACTAATATATTAAAAAGAAAAAGTATTTTGTTTTGGAAATTAATAAAGACATAAGAATAAACTTTTGCAGGAAATTCGAAATGACACATATTTTGATGAGAATTGAAGTGAGTAATTCAGACAATCAATTCCTTTATATTTTTCCACAAAGAAAATTATAATTTCTACATTTAAAATGCCAAACGAGGTAATTCATGTTTACGAATTATAATTCTTCATTTTCATTTAAATTCTCTCTTTTTTTCCCTCATCCAAACACACTATATAAGTTGGACCTCCAACTTTTTTCAATTATTAATAAATTTTGTCAAGTCATATGAAAAGACAAATAAAGACAAAGAGATAAAAATGAAAAAAAAATGAACAACAAATACTCTTCTTACCTCCCCAACTATAACATTCAATTAATTTTTTTTTCTAGAATTTCCTTATATTGCCAATATAGTTTTATAATTTACCTAAAACAATTAAGTAAAAATAATAATTGTCATTTAATACAAAATTATATTCAAAACAATCTGATTTGAAATTTCCTTAAACTAAACTCATGGAATATTATGATATAGTTATTACTTGATCTTTCAAACCAAAACCCTTAAAATCCTTCTTTTAGCAAATTTAAAGGGATTCCAGCAATATCAAGATTGAGAACCAACCCTATTAATTTTGGTGGAGGAGAGACCTACTCATAAGAGAGCAATATCATGTGATTTTGATTCATTTTTCTTCTCGTGGTTGAAGATATAGATAAGTAGAGTAACAGATTGTTGTATATCATGTTCAAGGGTGTTTTGGTAAAAATAAGGCAGTCTACTTAGCTTTTCAAATATTCTAAAAAGTAATTAGAGGTGTACTAAGTATGAGAGATTCAAATAGTAAATTTAGAAATCCAACTAGGTAAATTTGTGTATAATTTATAAATACATTAAAATTATTTTTATTCATTCAAAATAATATATATATATATATATATATATTCAAAACTAGCTAAAATAAAGAGAGCTGATGCAGACGTATTTTTAATGTGACTGCGCGAGATAGCCTTTTAACTACTTTAGCTAAAACTTAGAGTGTTTTTATTGGAACCTCCAAATCTGCTCATTTGACCTCACTCTATTATCAATTATTAAATGACATATATAACCTACTATAAAATGACTATTAAGGACAATAATTATACAAAAAAATATTATATTTATTTTATGTAGTTTTTCCAATTCAATAATATTAGATTGTATTCTTTATTATTTTCCTTATCTATTTTCATTTTCCAATTTCACTACATACTCATTAAACCTTTCATATATATTCAATAATGTTGTAGAGAAACTGAAATTGAGAGAAATTCGCTGTGTGTTCTCATTGATAATAGGGGCCTCTTTATATAGAGAATTACAATGCATAGAATCTTAATCATACAAGAAAAGTAATCGTACATTGAATAGGAATCTAGATCCTTCTAATTTAACCTTATTACCACTAGGTCAAGTAACCTAGGGTTTGGGCCAAACACAAATTAGGGTTTACTTGAACACTCCCCCTTGTGTTGCCCAAACGCGGTGCTTCTCTCGTTGCCTCGTTAAAAACCTTGCCGAGTAACAAAAACCTAGTGGGACAAAAATAACCTCGGTCGAAGGGGAAAAAGAGCACAACACACCATTCACGTTTCGAGACGAACATGTAGACATCTCCCCCTGATGTCTGCACCTCCCCCTGATGACTACGATCATGGGAGTTCAGATAATTTCCGCAAGCCAATTCTTGCCACATGTTTCTCGAACGTGGATTTGGGCAATGACTTAGTAAACAAGTCTGCCACATTGTCCTCAGATCGAACCTGGTTCACTTTGATCTTGAGGAGCTTCTGTTGTTGTTGATTGTAGAAGAATTTAGGCGATATGAGCTTGGTATTGTCGCCTTTGATGTAGCCTTGCTTCATTTGTTCAATGCAGGCAGCATTATCCTCATAAATGCTTGTTGGCTCATCTCTGGTAGAGTTCAAACCACAATTGCTTCGAACATGCGTAACTATGGACCGAAGCCATATACATTCACGAACTGCTTCGTGAAGAGCAATAATCTCTGCATGATTCGAAGAGGTAGCGACTAAGGTCTGCTTTGTAGACTTCCAAGATATCGCGGTCTTTCCCATGGTGAAAACATAACCAGTTTGGGAGCGACCTTTGTGTGGGTCAGAGAGGTACCCAGCATCAGCAAAACCTTCCAAAACACTTATATCGTTTTGGGATGGGGAGAGGGAACGCAATCCACCATGTGTGGCGTCCCTGGCACTTGTTGGGTCCGAATCCATCTTCTCTCTGTAGGGATAGAACAAGCCCATATCGATCGTACCACTTAGGTATCGAAAGATATCTTTAACACCAGTCCAATGGCGACGTGTTGGCGCAGAGCTATATCTAGCTAGCAAGTTCACAGCGAATGAGATATCCGGTCTTGTGCATTGTGCTAAGTACAATAATGCGCCTATTACACTTAGGTAGGGCACTTATGCCTCTAGCACTTTTTCATCTTCATCTTTTGGACGAAATTGATCCTTCCTTGGATCAAGACTACGGACGACCATTGGGGTGCTTGAAGGCTTAATCTTGTCAGTGTTGAAATGGCTAAGCATCTTTTGGGTATAAGCTGATTGATGAATCAGGATACCATCTCTACGGTGCTCAAGTTCTAAACCGAGGCAAAACCGTGTTTTCCCAAAATCTTTCATCTCAAACTCGGATTTCAAGTGTTCAGCTGTTTCCCTTAACTCTTTAAGGGTGCCAATTATGTTCATGTCATCGACATAAACCGCTACTATTGCAAATCCGGAACTTGTCCTTTTTATGAACACACATGGGCATAGTTCATTGTTGACATATCCCTTTCCAATCAAGTAGTCACTTAGACGGTTATACCACATCCGTCCGGATTATTTCAATCCATATAGTGAGCGTTTCAATCTAATCGCAAACGCGCTCCGTGGTTTAGAGCCACTTGATTTGGGTAACTGAATTCCGTCTGGAATCTTCATGTATATCTCTGTATCTAGATCCCCATATGGATACGCAGTAACCACATCCATAAACTACATGTTCAGTTTTTCGGAAACTACCAAACTGACAAGGTAGCGGAACGTTATGACGTCCATTACGGGAGAATAGGTCTCCTCGTAGTCGATTCCAGGGCGTTGTGAGAAACCTTGCGCCACAAGGCGAGCTTTGTACCTTACAATCTCGTTTTTTCTCATTACGCTTTCTAACGAATACCCATTTGTGACCAACTGGTTTGGTGTTGGGCGGTATTGGCACAACTGGTCCGAATAACTTTCTTTTCGCTAGAAAATCAAGTTCTGCCTAGATCGCATCTTTCCACTTTGGCCAATCAGCTCTACATTGGCATTCATCAACGGAGCGTGGTTCAATGTCATCGGTCTCAATAATCTCACGCGCCACTGAATACGCGAATACATCATCAATGATGATGGAGTTTCTTTCCCACGTCCCATGTACACTAGTGTAATTAACAGAGATCTCTACGTTCTCAGGGATAGGTTCTGACATTGAGGCGTCCCCCAATGATGTCTCTTGGACATAACCATAATCCGGAACATTCTCATGGGACGGATTTTGAGTATCGATGATCAAAGGATTTGTTTGTGCCTCATTCGCTCTCTTTCTAGGGCGAGTATCCTTCGAACCAATCGGTCTACCGCGCTTTCTTGCGGGACCTGCGGCCATAGATGCCACATCATTGCCATGTTGGGCAATGGCGCCATCTCCTGGTGTCACAGGAGAGGCGTGATGTCCAGTATTTGGGACATCGATCCTTGCAGGCACGTTTGCAGTAGGTATGTGTGATCTCGTCACTTTGGCAACATCAGAAAACGCATCAGGCAGAGTGTCTGCTACATTCTGGAGCTCGATTATTCTTCGCACTTCAAGTTCGGACTGTGCGGTACGGAGATCGAGATGAGACATAGTGGGGACAGACCACGACAATTCCTGTCGTTCCTGTTGAACATATGTGTTCTTATCTCCCCCTAACGATGGGAAGACTGTCTCATCAAAGTGACAATCCGCAAATCTAGTGGTAAAGAGATCGCCTGCCAAGGGTTCAAGGTAGCGGACGATCGTTGGAGATTCATATCCAACATAAATGCCCATTCGTCATTGTGGACCCATCTTAGTACGCTGTGGTGGCGTAATAGGCACATAAATGGCACACCAAAAAATGCGTAAGTGCGAGATATCAGGCTCGTACCCAGTCACTAGCTGTAACGCAGAGTAAGATTGGGTTGCAGTGGGTCGTAGACGAATTAGTGTTGCTGCATGCAATATTGCATATCCCCAAGCAGAAACAGGGAGATTGGTGCGCATAACCAATGTCCGGGCTATCATCTATAGTCGTTTGATAGCGGCTTCTGCAAGACCATTTTGGGTATGAACATGGGGAACTGGATGCTCTACATCAATCCCCAGTGACATGCAATAGTCGTCGAATGTTTTCGATGTAAACTCCCCAGCATTATCAAGTCGAATTGACTTAATAGGATGGTCAGGGTAGTGAGCCCGTAGACGGATAATCTGGGCGAGGAGTTTAGCATAAGCAGCATTTCGAGTGGACAATAGCGCGACATGTGACCAGCGTGTCGACGCATCAACCAATACCATAAAGTATTTAAAAGGTCCGCATGATGGTTGAATTGGTCCACAGATATCCCCTTGGATTCTCTGTAAGAATGGAATGAGTATTTTGGGATCCTTTGCGTAGGACGGTCTCGGTCCTAATTTCCCGAATGAACAGGCTTTGCAGAAAGAGCGAGGGGCCTTAGAAGCAACCAAGGAGGATTTTGGTTGGGCCTGAGCGACTGTAGGGCTATTAGAAGCAAAATGTGTGACTACATCTCCCATCATGGCATTCGAGCCATGGGAATTTCTTTATGGCGTCATGGCCATTGGGAGGAACAACCATGGCGTCATGCTCATGGTTGGCGCCATTGATGGCGTCATCACATGGGACTTGGGCGGCCCTATGGCGCCCCAAGACGGCTGCAGCGCCAGATGCTGCAATTGTTGTGGTCTTGCTAAGTCCTGGAATCAATTTTCGATTCTTGCTTCTTCTCACTCTGAAGAATGGATGTCCGTGTGAAGTCTTTAGTATACGGAGCATCATATCACGACCAGGATGTCCTAGTCGGTCATGCCAAAGCCAATATGTGTCTGAATCCAAGAGATCTTCTCTTATGACATTATTGGATTCAATAGGTCGAATTGTAGTGACATAAAGTCCACTAGATTGACACATAAGCTTCTCTAAGATGCGCTTTCTTCCGCAATCATTAGAGGTAATGCAAAGGAATTCTATTCCGTTCTCACTATGCGTTTCCGCATGGAATCTGTTGGCTCTAATATCTTTAAAGCTCAATAAGGTTCGATTTGCCTTAGGAACGTAGAGAGCTTCAGTGACTTTAATCAAGGTGCCATTAGGCAAAAGGAATTGGGCCATTCCATGTCCTTGAACTAAACCTGATGGCCCAGCCATCGTAGTCACAGATGAATATGTAGGCAACATCTCCAACAATAATTGCTTATGTCGTAGAATGGTGTGCGTAGTCGCACTATCCGCAAGACATTGAAGTTCATCGATTCCTAAAAGAAAAGCTCGTAATTAAAAAGGAGTCATAAAGAAAAGAACTCAACTTTTATTAATAAGCCAAACGGAATTACATCATCGTTTCTTTAACAAAAGGAAATCTAATCCAATAAACTAGTTAATGCAAAACAATGGTAGTCGTCTAACTCCTTTCGGTAATTCCAATGTAAATGTGACCAGGTGAGTAGAGAGATGTCGGTGGAGCGAGGCTCACTTAAGTACCACTTATCTCAAAACCTTCCTAGACATCACACTCACATTGAGTACGCCTACTTTGAAGAAAGACTAATAGCATTGGCATCTACTACAAAAATAATATGGCAATTGCCTACATCTCTTGGAAATAAAAAGACTTAATCAAAATCGCCAGTTTCTGGGTCTTGATCCTTGTAGTCTTCCACCCTTAGATCGAGATCTCCATCTTGATCTTCTTGTTCCATGTAATTTGCCTCCCTTGCTTCACGATACATCTTGTATGCGTTTGCAACGTTCTGGGATGCAGTACACTTCTTTGCCCAATGTCCACTTGATCCACATCTGAGACAAGCATCATTATGGTCAGGTTCCCTTGATCGAGGCGCTCTGGGAGCGTTTTGTGGACGGTTATTGCCTTTGGTGGTGTTACCACCATAACCGGAGGCTTGGCCTCTCTCTCTCTTCACACGTTTACCTCCACGGTTCCGTGCACGCCTATCTTGGCGATTTCCTTCTTCTTTAGGCCGAGAATATGGACTAGAACGTCCAGAATTATGCCTACTCTTAGGGTTTCGCTCCTTGCGTCCTCCCTTGGAGGCGCGACTATAATTAGACTCCGGATTTGACTTGGTTCCCACGGGTCTGGAGTTATAGTTCTTCACAAGTATGTTGTCGTGCTTTTCAGCTATGTTCAAGGCACCAATGAGCTCATGAAATCTTGTGATGCGTCTAGCATTGACATCAATCCGATAGTTTTTGGCTATCATCAATGCAGAGACGGGGAAGGTGGAGAGAGTCTTCTCGATCAACATCGTATCAGTGATGTTCTGTCCACAGAATTCCATCATAGACTTGATATGAAGTGCTTCCGAATTGTAGTCAAGTACAGACTTGAAATCACAGAAGCGGAGGCTATGCCATCTCACTTCTAAGTCTGGAAGCAGGGAATCACGGACGTTGCCAAAACGCTGCTCGAGTTCTACCCATAGTCTTCTTGGGTCTTCCTCATTGAGGTACTCATTTTGGAGCGCGTCATTCATGTGCCTTGTCATGAGAATGATGGCTTTAGCTTCATTCGCCTCTCTCGTAGCTCTATTTGCTTCAAAAGCAGCAGCTTGTTGAGGAGTACGCACGTCCTGACTTGGCTCTTGGATCGTACTCAGGATCCCATCAGCCTTAAGATGCTGGCGCACATCACGGACCCACTTGTGGTATCCTGCGCCTGTTGTCTCTAGTGGAGCGAAGCTCAACTTGTTCAGGTTACTCATCCTGAAAAACAACAAGAAAATAGGGTTAGTTTCGGAGCGAAGAAGGCTACCACGAAAAACTATAAAATTTCTGAGCGTAGTCGCTTCCAAGAAATTAGGGATTTTCTGAGCGTAGTCGCTTCCAAGAAAATCCGATTCAAAGAGGGGTTTTGGATTAGATCGAAACGACGATGTATGTGGTCGATCGTTTTCTTCTCAACAAACTCTAAGTTTGGAGGACTCTACAAGCTCCAAGCTTGGAGTGAGCACGAACCCCCACAGTTCGGCTATTGGTCTCCCCTATGAAGAAGAAAGGGGGGTAGAAGAAGGGATGTTGGAAGTCCCCAAGAAAAAGAAGAAGAAATTGAAAAACTTCAAAAACGGGAACTTTTAGAAAAGTTTACCTTGAAAAGATGTCAGAATTCTTGACCGGAAAAGATGACGGAGGTGGCCGGAAAAAGGTTGCCGGAGGTCGCCGGAAAAGTGGCCTGAAACTGGTGGCCGGAGGCGGTGGCCGGAGCTAGGCAGGGTTGCTGCAGGGGCTGTGCAGGAGGTGTGCGGAGGCTGTGCAGGGCTGGCAGGCAGTTGCTCGGCAGGTGCCAGGCAGCTGTCGGCAGATGCAGGCACAGGGGTGCGCAAGTCTCGGCAGGTGTCGGCAGGGGCTATGCGGAGCTTTCGGTAGATGTCGACAGGGGCAGGCACAGGGGTGCGCAGGGTTCGGCAGGTCTCGGCAGGAGGCTTGCAGGGGCTGTCGGCAGGTCTCGGCAGATGCACGCACAGGGCTCGGCAGATCTCGGCAGGGCTTGCAGGGGCAGGCACAAGGCACAAGGCAGGGGCCGGTCCGATTTTTCCGATGGCCGGTTCAGGGGTTTTCCGGCCGGTTCCGGTGGTTCCGCCGCCGGTTCTGGGCTCCTTGGGAATAGGGCTTCGATATGTGGAGAGGTGGTTGCAGGATTTTGAAGGTTACGAAATTAGGGTTTTCAGGGTTAGGGCTTCGTGCTGATAACGTGTTGTAGAGAAACTGAAATTGAGAGAAATTCGCTGTGTGTTCTCATTGATAATAGGGGCCTCTTTATATAGAGGATTACAATTAATCATACAAGGAAAGTAATCGTACATTGAATAGGAATCTAGATTCTTCTAATTTAACCCTATTACCACTAGGTCAAGTAACCTAGGGTTTGGACCAAACACAAATTAGGGTTTAATTGAACAAATAAGAATTAAAAATATGAGTAAGATCATGTGACATAAAAATGTAGGATATATCTTTCAAAAAAAAATGTATGATATATATGTTAAATGCATATTGGTGAGGAGAAAATAAAATAAATCCTATTATGATTTATGACCTAAATTTAAGTCTATTCATTCTATTTGCAAAAAAAATAAAAAATAAAAAGAGCTAGCAAATAAAAAAGAAAACTAAAAAAATATTTAAATAATTAATCATGAGGTACAAAAAATACAGAAAAACATAAACATTAAAAAAAGGATTTTTTTTTTCTGCACAGCTAAAATAGAAAAAAAAAAAAAAAAAACACAGAATAGTTCATGTTATTTTCTTATTGATTAGAAATTAATTCTTGAAACTCTATACTTGTTTTTTATTTGTTTTTTAATTTTTTTATTCGAAAAGAGATTTATGCATGTTGTTTGATTAAGAAATGTATATGTAGTTAAGATTTATAGAGTAATTAAATCATTGACATGACTAAGTTTTTTTTATTTTAATGATAATAATTTGTTTGCAAATTATATGAGTGAGGTTATTTGAGGAACTTTAGTGAGGTTTAGTGAGTAAATTTAGTATTTAAAAATTTGATAAGAGGTGCAAAAAGCATAGAGGTCAAGTGAGTAAATTAGGAGGTTCCAATAGCAAAACGCAAAACTTAACTTCAAAATAGCAAGAATTGTTAAACATGATCTAAATATCAATTAATAAATATTGCAAAAACTTGTGATTCAGTGAGAAGAAAAATTCTTTTATTCAATTAGTTATAAAAAATCTAATCACTGTGAGTTAGAAAGATAGACACATAATTGTATATTACTAATAATAGAAAATAATTAATTTAAAGGGAGAAAAATCTGAGTAATGTATTCATCCAGCTCAAACACATAAAACGTATTAACCCTTTCTATTATGAGTAAAACTAGCTTGTATGAAATGGGCGCATTCCTAGCAAAATATGGCGAGAAACCATTAATTTCTAACGATCTCCAGCTCAAACTCATATAACCTTTTCTATTATGAGTAAAACTAGCTTGTATGGCATGGGAGCATTCCTAGCACATGTATGTAACAACACAAACATGACCCACTCTTGCGAGCTAAGTCAAAATCGAGCCATATGATGTACATAACCTTAGAGCTACCTAAATTGTAATACCATAAAATAAGCACCAAAACTAGAGTAACCACGACAATGTTAGGGTTATAGACCAAGGTCCGCCCTAACTTATTTGAAAGCACCTGACCTTCCCACGTAGAAGGGGCACTCCTACGGTCTATACGAATTAAATGAGCCCAAAGTGCCAAGTTATTGGGTCAAACCAACAACTAACAAGATACCTCAATTTTCACTACCCCAATAATACTACCTCTAGGCCCAAGGCCTAATTCAAAGCAACAACCTTAGTAGCAAAGCAGGCCCAAGGCCAAATTCCATAGAAAACTATTACTAATCAAATAAACATAATTGTATATTACTAATGACAGAAAACTATTAACTTAAGGGGAGAAAAATTTGAATAATGTAGTCGTCCAGCTCAAACTCATAAAATGTACAACCTATTCTATTATGAGTAAAACTAGCTTGTATGGCATGGGCACATTCCTCGTAAAATATGTCGAGAACCCATTAATTTCTAACGATCTCTCTCCCACCTAGTCTTATGAATCTACACTATATATATGCCTCTGGTCCAACTGTTATTCTCATATGCTGCTAAAATGGGGTTCAACAAACAAAACTTAATAGCCGTATGCTCCACAGCTTTGATCTTAATTACTTATGTCCCTCTAGCAAGTACAGTCGAAGACGACAGTGGCTTCCTCAAAGCACACAATGAGATTCGCAAAGAGCACGGTCTCCCGCCACTGCAATGGAATAAAACCTTAGCTGAGTATGCGCAAAATTATGCCAATAAAAGATCTGTGGACTGCGCAATGGAGCATTCAGATGCTCCTTATTCTGAGAACATTGCGAGTGGTTTGGGTATGACCGGTGAAGCAGCGACAAAGTACTGGTGCACCGAGAAAGCCGAATACGACTACAACACAAATAAATGTACCGGTCCTGAGGAAGACGGTTGCCGCCACTACACTATTATAGTTACGAGGATAACAACCCAACTTGGTTGTGCAAGGGCCAAGTGCAAAAATGGCGATATGTTTGTATCCTGCAACTATGATCCTTCTGGAGATTGGGACCAGCGTCCTTACTAAAGATACAATATATGCAATAATAATAAGAGATGTTAGTAATTGCCTAGCTAAATGTAAATAAGAGGTGAGAGATGTTGGGCTGATCTTGGCATTGATGAATGAATATTCGTCATCTAAACTCTGCTAATAATTTTTTGACACTCAGTTTTTTAATGGAATGTTGAATGTTTTTAAATTTTTTTGAAGTTTTTCTTATGTGAGATTTTTCGCATGGGATGTATGGATGAAGTGATATCCTCATGGGAATAAATTCTGTTATACTTTTGAGATGATTTTTCATTTTCAGTGTTAAGATATAACGGCACGGTGAACAAAAAAAAAATGAATCAAAGGCATTTTTTTTCATCAGATGCAACTAATCGACTGATGATCTTATCAACTTACTCGGTATATGGAGAAAGTCATCAACAGACTCGTCTTGACGCTGCTTGGCTTCCGTCAATTCTCTTACGCCACAGATCCCGAATCTCCATAAATGGGTATGACTGGTTAAGGTGACCTGCTTTGTGCGGCAACCGCAAGTTAAGGTACTCTGGATTTGTTATAGCGCCACCATTTCACAATATACATTGTCCGGGAAAGCTAGTTTTGGGATTTTTGTTTTATCCTATCCTACTGGATACCTATGAGGTTTGTACAAAATTTGAATTAGATTGCTGATCTAGAGGTTCAAGTACATCGTGAATCCTTTTTAATTTTTGATTCTCTTACTAACTAGTTCAAAATATTTTAGACATTACTTAAGAAAAAGAATAAAAATAAAAATGATACAGAGACTCTTTTATTTAATATTGGATAGAGTACAAAGTATGGAACCAAACACTATTTTCTGGTTGGTCTCTGTGCACAGCTTGGTGTTTTGGCCTTGGCTTTTTGACCCGGGTGGCGGAGGCATCATGGATTCCGGCGGCGCTGCTGGTGGCCGAGATGTGGGCTGTGGTAAGGTTGGTGATGGTGATAGCGAGGCTTTGTCTTTCCCCATGGGTCACGGCGAGGCAAGGTCTTTCCCCTTGTCCATGGCTTTGCTTCCTCTCCTAGGTGCGACTCTGGTGGTGGTGGCCGTGCTGTTTTGCCATGGTGAAGATGGTGCGCCGGCGGCTGGCAGCTATCTGCTTCTAGGATGGCTAGGGTTTGATTCAGGTCTAGGGTTTGTTGGGGTCTGAATGTGGGCCTAACCCATTCTATTTTTCTTTTTATTTTATTTTCTTTTCCCCTTTGTTGTTGGGCTTGGAAGTGACAGGCCACGTCTACCACATTGGGGGTAGGCTTTCCTTTCTTTTTTTTTTTTAGTTTTCGTATGCGGAACTGGTGCGGTATGCTTTTTGAGAATGGTCGTAGTCGGCTTGGCATCCCCACTTTTGTTCTGTACATGTAGGGCTCTTGAAGTTGGAGTGTGTTACTTTTTAGAGGTTTGTTTCCAGTTCGTGGCTGGCTTCTTGTAACGGTTACTACTACTTGTGCATGGGTCCGATTAATAAAAGTGTTTTCGTTTCTCCTCAAAAAAAAAAAAAAAAAAAACACTACTTTCTACATGGAGTTTATTCAATTCAAACATTTAAAAATTGTATTTGAGTTTTTATAATTCCTGTATTTATTAATTCCATGGTTGTATAAATCTTATATGGACACTAATGAATTGATCTATCATTAATTTTATTAGGGTTTTTTTTTTTTTAATGGAAGGAAGTCAGCCATTTTTATTGAAAAAAAAAGCAATTTTTCACAGTGACCTGCCCCAGCAGGGCAGTCAGATAGAGACACCGCTAAACGCAATACCATTCCACCTATTGAGTGAAGCTCAACAGGGAAGTAAAGTAATAAGAGACTGTCAATATAATTTTTCTGAAGAATTCATTAGTAGACTCGCTGACAACCTCAGACCAATATTCCCTGCAGCTCCTCACGGGCATTGATCCCAATAAAAATAAAAAGGAAGATGCCGAACTGAGAGCCGTCCAGGATCCTAGAATTTTATAGAAAAACTACCTGGATCCCAAATCCAGATCCAAGACATGGTAAATCATAGGTCTTTCACTAAAATCCACCCAATTCCAAATTATAAACTTGAGCCCAAGCCCAACTAGGTCTTCTTCTTGCAGTTAGACTAACGCCGCACTCGATCATTGCACTGCCGACACACCAAAAAACCGCCCCTGTGCCAGCACCCGAACTGTTCCTTCCTCGGTGATCGCCGACCGTCTTGAAGGAGCCGACGATAACTCTTAAGCAATTTCCACTAAACGCAGGCCCATAAACAAGTAATAAAGGTGTCAGACTCGGATGATCCAACCCGAGATTCAGCCTACTAACCTGCCTTGGACGATCTGTAGCGTCCCCACTATGCATCTTCATCGTTGAATCAGATAAGCAACGCCACCAGTCCATCTGCAGTCGCTGATCAGTCTTAAGAAGTCCTTGCCATACCGCCATCAGAACCCAGCCTAACTGCTGCTCTGCCGGGGCCTCAATTCCGAAAGGACAACGAGGTCCTAAGTCGAGATCTAACCTCCATGACGTCATCAGAAGCCCTGGATCCCAAATCTTCCAGTCACCAGCAGCCACCAATCCAAATGGGCAACGAACCAAAGACAACCTTGAGCCCCAATTCGAGCCAATTTGAGGAGGAGATAAAGCCACTGTCTCAAAACGGGACAAGGATCTCGACTTCTTGGGGAAAAACGGATAAAAGGGAGAGATGGCCTGGACCGCACTGGACAGCTGCGACACCAGGAAAGGGCCAGATGTTTGCTCCATCAGAGATGGAGGAAGCTGCATAAACACCTACCCATGGGCAGCGTTCACTCAAACCCTAGCAGAGGGAGTTCCTAACACATTGAATTATTTTCAATATAATTAACATTTGATTAATTTATTTTTTCAGAGTTCAATAAGTTCTCATGATGGTTATGGCAGTCTTTTTTGTTTTTTTGTTTTTTTTACTATATATCTTTTAATTAAAAATGGATACATACATGGATCCAACGATAAATGCTATAATAGTGCCAAAGAAGTACATTAAAATCTTTCATTTTTTATGTTGTCTAATGATATATGGATAATAAATAAAGAAAAACAATCACAATATTTTTGAAAACGGGGTGTCAATCCATTAACATAACGAAAATGTATGTAAAAACGCAAACATGACCCACTCTTGCGAGCTAAGTCAAAATCTAGCCATGCAATGTACGTAACCTTAGAGCTACCTAAATTGTAATACCATAAAATAAGCACCAAAACTAGAGTAACTGTGACAATGTTAGGGTTATAGACCAAGGTCCGCCCTAACTTATTTGAAAGCACCTGACCTTCCTACGGAGAAGGGGCACTCCTAGGGTCTATACTAATTAAATGAGCCCAAAGTGCCAAGTTATTGGGTCAAACCAATAACCTAACAAGATATCTCAGTTCACTACCCCAATAATACTACCTCTAGGCCCAAGGCCTAATTCAAAGCAACAACCTTAGTCTCAAAGCAGGCCCAAGGCCAAATTCCATAGAAATCTATTACTAAGCAAATGAACATAATTGTTGTTGGGTTAAAAATTGCACAGAGTGTAAAATGTCACCCAACGTAATTTCACTCGTATTCATTAACTGAATAGAGTTTTAATTATTTTGGGTTCGACTCATTCAAGACAGAATGTGTCTCTTAATTACAATCCCTTATTACAAGGGAACACCCTTTGATTCCATTTATAAAGAAACCAGTGTGTGGTTGTTTGTTTTTGCGGCTGCACCCGAATTTTGGAATGGGTTGCCTACGTTCCCGGGAAGGGATCAAGCCACTCGTAGTTCAAGAGTTCCAATGAGTGAATGACTCATTGGAAGGCTTGGATTTTTTTTGGAATAGGAATAGTGTTTGGGATGCGGTTGCATCTAGATTATTTGATTCTAGATTGCCTACATACCCTTGCGGGATCAAACCACATGTAGTTCCAGCATTTGGGATTTAAATGGGTAGATGACCCATTTATTTTTGGATTTGTGTTTGAGATATTTGTGAGGGTTTAGAGCCCTTGTATTTGCTTTTGGATAATTTGGGAATGATTTTATTTTTCTGGTGTTTGGGTGAATTTGACTAGTGGAGTCAGAGATTCGGATTGGCTGAATTTGACTGGTGGAGTTAGGGATTCGATTTGAATTTGTGGTTGCATCTAGTGGGTCGCTAGATTGCCTACATACCTTGTGAAGGGATCAAACCATTGTAGTTCTGAGTTTGGGAATTTGGGATTTTCCTTAGTTTTGTACCAAAGGGATATTTTTAGGTTCCGGAGCATTTTTTACGAAACCGAAGCCTGGGTATTTAGAAATGGAACCCATAGCGTCATGCTTTGCCAAATTCTCCCAAATGGGTCCAAATTTGGACGTGTGCTTTGCTTTAGGGTTATGTTGCTTGGTCCGCACCAATCAAGGCTTTTAGACCCCAAATTTGATATGGGCACCCGTAATATCAAGTAAACTCCGAGTCACACTTTTAAATTTTCGTCTGGAACCCGAAAGCAGCCTTCAAATGTTTTGGGCCGCAAATTGCTATGGGCACCCAACAGCTAAACATTTTGCTCTTTTGTTTCTCTGACTTCTTTACTTGTTTCTTTCCTTTTCCAAGTCCAGGCGAACTAGAGGCGATGTCAAAAATGGAACAAGGCCGCTCCTGGAGGTGCGATCACACTTGGCCCTGGATTTGGATGAGCCTAAACTTCTCAAAGCAATTAGGAGATTTCATTGCCTGGAGCCTCAACTTGGGAATAGGAAGAACTCAATTCTGAAACTTCACTTTTGGTTCTCTTCTCTTTATCAGTCACTCTGCTTCTGAAATTGCTTCCTGGTGTTGAACTTTGGTTAAGCGAATTCGAACAAGCTAGTGCGCAGTGGCTGTATTTTTAAGCCAGTAACATGTGTTTATGAGCTCAATCTGAAGATGAAGTAGTCTTTTGGATCCATGCTTTCACCGGCAATAATTAATTCAACTTCATTTGCTTGCAGGTGCGACTGGGAGAGACCCACATATGATCATGTTTTGTCTCTACACATCCTGACTTCGACATTTGATCTTGCTCACCCTTGTATTAAATTAATCATGTTTAAAACAAAGCTCCAGGACAACAATTAAATTACAAGCCTTAATTGTTTTGACTTATGCATGCATGGGTAATTAAGGCCTCCTTATTTTTGGTCTGCAACACAACCACCCCAAAACCAAAAGTTGATCATGCTTTTTATGTTTTGGTTTTGTTTTGCTTTTGGCTATTTACGTGGCTCTCCAAGAGGTGACCTTGTCAAACTAGACCATATATATATTTTTTATATCCCACGAACTGCATGCTTGCCTGCAACTCTTTTGTTCATTTGTTTTGTCTTGGCTTCCCTGCCTGTTATTTTGAGAGAGGCACCCACTGAGCTTGCCTCAAGTTTGGGAGAGAAGCAAAGCTTGTGAGATTAGTGCATGGCCTTTAGTATTTCATTGAAGCCGTTTAGCACCCTCGTCAACCCCAGCAGCTTTGTATTTGCCTTGCTGCTGCTGCGAGCAATTTCGATGAAAGCATGCAACTACGACTTTGTTTTCCGATATGCAGGTACAATGGTCGTCGGAGACGCTGCTCCGGCATGGTCATCGGGACGCTGCCCGGCATGGTTCATCGGGACGCTGCCCGGCATGGTTCATCGGGACGCTGCCCGGCATGTTCATCGGGACGCTGCCCGGCATGGTCATCGGAGGCGCTGCTCTGGCATGTTTCAAAGAGGAGGTGGAGCTTGTGAACATCCAAAGAGGAGGTGGAGCTTGTGAACATTCAAAGAGAGGGTGGAGCATGGAAGGGAGGGAATCTCAACCTTTGTGGTGTATGGGATATCTCTCCGAACTTTGTCTTCCAAGCTGCCTCTTGCCTTCACTGCTTTGTCCTTCTTCTTTTCCACGTTGCTATCCTCTCCTGCTGCCTCTTCACGTTGCGGCGTTGTGTCTTCTTTAAACAATTGTATACTACTAATGACAGAAAAATATTAACTTAAGGGGAGACAAATTTGAATAATGTAGTCGTGCAGCTCAAACTCATAAAATGTATAACCTACTCTATTATGAGTAAAACTAGCTTGTATGGCTTGGGCGCATTCCTAGCAAAATATGGCGAGAAACCATTAATTTCTAACGATCTCTCTCCGACCGAGTCTTATGTATCTACACTATATATATGCCTTTAGTCCAACTGTTATTCTCATATGCTGCTAAAATGGGTTTCAACAAACAAAACTTAATAGCCGTATGCTCCACAGCTTTGATCCTAATTACTTATGTCCCTCTAGCAAGTACAGTCGAAGACGACAGTGGCTTCCTCAAAGCACACAATGAGATTCGCAAAGAGCACGGTCTCCCGCCACTGCAATGGAATAAAACCTTAGCTGAGTATGCGCAAAATTATGCCAATAAAAGATCTGTGGACTGCGCAATGGAGCATTCGGATGCTCCTTATTCTGAGAACATTGCGAGTGGTTTGGGTATGACCGGTGAAGCAGCGACAAAGTACTGGTGCACCGAGAAAGCCGAATACGACTACAACACAAATAAATGTACCGGTCCTGAGGAAGACGGTTGCCGCCACTACACTATTATAGTTACCAGGATAACAACCCAACTTGGTTGTGCAAGGGCCAAGTGCAAAAATGGCGATATGTTTGTATCCTGCAACTATGATCCTTCTGGAGATTGGGACCAGCGTCCTTACTAAACATACTATATATGCAATGATGATCTATGAGTTTTGCTCCAAAAAGGGATCAAAACGGTTATTTATAATTTTCTACCTAAATGTATATAAAGGGTCTGATGTTGGCATTGATGAATCGGTATTCATCATTTATCACCCAAGAATTTCTTGGCTCAGTTTTTTAATGCAAGTTTTAATGTTGTAAAATTTTTGAAGAGATTTTATGCATGGTTTGTAAGAATGAGGTTATATCCTCAAGGGAATAAATTATGTTATATTTTTGAGATGATTTTTCATTCTCATTTTCTTTTATTGAAAGTTGAAAGTATCGGGGGTAGGATATAAAGGCCTAGTAAACAAAACGAAATGAATCAAATGAAATTTTTTTTTTTCTGATGTATGGGGTTTGTACGAAATTAGAATTAGATTGTTGATTTTTGCAAGTTCGAGTAGATCGTGAACACTTTTTAATTTTGGATTACCATACTGATTGCATTGGTGCGAGTTCTTCTGGTGCCCGGATTTTTGTTAGTGGGCAGATCCCGGTTTTAAAGGCACAGATACCATGAGGGTTATCTGCAACCCTTGCTTCCATCTCTGTATGCGCCTTCTTGCAGCAAAAACCACGTTGGCAGGTGACTATATGAGAACTGAAGGAGATTGTGACAGCTTCC